>NC_088855.1:48248548-48336048 GCF_963853765.1 Magallana gigas
CCAAAAATTCATCATAATAAAGTAAAAAAAAAACTTTTTTCCAAAACAAAACAACTCTAATTAATTTCAAAAGTGTCTTTTAATATCACCTTTCAGGTCAAAGTCATCGAGGATTTCCTTGAATACTTTAATTGAGTCTTGCATAATAGTGTATAAGATAGCTACATCAGAGCTAGATTATATAGAAACAATAACACTCAGGTAGAGAATATACCTGTACAAATTCTCTGCTCCATTCCGCATACGAAGTTCTCGATTAATTTGATCGTTAACCTTGGATCTCCGAGACTGAAGTTTGCCTCTAGCTGTGGAAATGAGTGGATCTGAACCCTGTAAAAACATTATAGACAATGTAACTAATAATTATAGGGCGATCAACAAAAACAGGCTCTACAGCCCTTGAGTTAACCAAGCTCAGAGCCGGCTAGGTAATGGCTTGATGGTTTGTAATACCTGAATCTCTGTTTGTGCAGAGCTTACAACAAAACAAACTCTGCTCTTTTAATTGAACTTCCCAAAGATTGCAGTAATTAACATATCTTCAAACTGTCAGAAATGGGATAGTGCCAAATGCAATAAAAATTAGGAAGATGGTGCTGATGCCTTTGAAAGCTGTGCATGTAGACCTATAAGCTTTCAAAATAAAAGATGGGGAAACAATTTGTGTGTGTGTTTATGTTGCCAAAATTACAGGGCAGAAAAAATTCTAAAGTAAAATCCGGCCTCAGGAAAGTAAACAATCTTGGATGTGTATCTTGTGATAATGAAATAAATCACTGATCCCCTGGTACTGGGTGATTTTGCTGCAATAAAACCTCCCACAATGTGGTCAAATTCAAGCAGAGTTCTGGACATGGCAGATTTTATCATATGACCATTTACATATAAAGTTGTTCATCAGAAAAGCACTTTACATGGCAAACTATTTTGTGAGCATTTGATATGTTTTATACCATTGAAAATTAAAAGCAACTTTCATTTGGCTTTCAGAGTTAAAACTTTAAGCATCAAAGAGAAGTATATGCAGTAATAAACTATAATTCATCATTCAGTTTTAATGTGAATAAAACAAAGCATATGCTCCAATACTTGGTTTTCAAATATACAAGTCTCGACAAAGCACCTATTCTTCAGATTAGCAGGACAGCCATTTAAAGGTAAACGAAATCCTGACCCAACATTATTCTGTCAATAATTATCACTTGTCTAAGGAATCCCCCATGTGCACTTATATGGGTCTTTAAGCCATTGTATTGACAGTATCTAACAGTTATCTGTCTGAGATACCTGGGGCTCCTTGACTTCTAAACAAACCTCTTAGCATTCAATAACATCTCTATAATCTGAAAGTTAAAATGGGGTATTCTCTTTCAAATCCATGGTATTCTCTTTCAAATCCATGACAAGTTGTAGGGGAAAAAAAGGTTCTGCTTTTCTATGTGTTTGTATCACTTAGGCGAGACATGCATTGGAGAGAGAGAGAGAGAGAGAGAGAGAGAGAGAGAGAGAGAGAGAGAGAGAGAGAGAGAGAGAGAGAGAGAGAGAGAGAGAGAGAGAGAGAGAGAGAGAGAGAGAGAGAGAGAGAGAGAGAGAGAGAGATGGTACAGTCACTCAGTCAGGTGTATTCTAATCAGATTAAGGAAGTTTTGATAAATCAGGAAGTATAAATCCAATCATCATCAGGTAAACAAGTCACCCCTTCCTTTAATTCAATTCAAGAGTTTAAAATAGCTGTAAAAGCCTTGATGCTTTGAAAGATTTTCTCATGATAAAACTGTCATCAAATTTCCTCCATCAGGAAAATACACATGTACACAAACATCAAATGTGAGCTTTTTAATTTATGGGATAAAAAGCAAGATCTTACATTACTTTTATAAAATAAGTAAGAATGCTGATTAGATTCTATTCTCAACAAGCATAATTTAAGGGAGAGGCCAAATTAAATTAGAGAACTTGCGCCCAATCCCTATTGCATATAAGGGAAATAAAAATATGTTCACATCAAAAAATATAAACTGAAGATAGAAATATACAATGGCATAGAAAACAGTTAAAACCTATTTTACTGTAAAAACGTATCTACCTTTCCGTTCATGTTGGCGGCCTACAGATCACTACCTTGACTTGAGAAATTTGTAAGATTTTCAGGTATCTAACTACGTTTTACAGAATTCCATAACACAAGCTAGTCTCCGTGTAAAACTTGGCCCCTCTAAATTCTTTATGGATTACTGGGATACAGATAAAATAACAATGGCAGCTGGGGTAGCCCATTTTACCTTTTTATCAAAACTTTTTTTTAAACCTTTTGAACCCAAAAGGTGCAAACATCATGGAAACAATGGGGTTCACACCCCTCTAATGTTACCCTGAAAGACGGAGTATATCTTGTGTTTTTCCACATTTAAATATCCAACATCAAAAAGCCATAGATCTTTCTTTGATTATGCAATGTGGTAATTGAATTTTCATTTTTTTTTTTTATTTCAATGTGTACAAATGGAACTTGGGAAAACTCTTCAGTGAAAGAGAAATAAATGAATATAAGTCTTGTAACAGCCATTTTTATCTATTTTTTTTTTCGGTAGATGTAAAATACTCTAAGTTATATCTATCACACTAAGATATCTCAAACAACTTTAAATATCAAATAAATCAAAGATAAAACAGGCATAAAAATATCTGTATAAATAAAGAGAACAAGCTCCAATTAAGGTTTTCTCTTTTTTCCTTTTTTTCTTCCTCTTTCTCTCTGTTCTTTGTATTAATTCTTTCTCTCCTTTTCATGTTTTAAATGAAAAGCTTCAATATTATAGCTGATTATTCATTACAGATACATGTAACAATATAAAGCCCCTATAATTTTGGCTTGTTGTAAATCCAGTTACAAAAAAAAACTCCTTCAGCATTAATTATTATACTTGGGAAAAGAACCTTTCTAATTGTATCATAATACTCAGTTCATTTTGGGTCTTAATTAACCCATGCTAACATTGCTTGGCCCGCATCTGTTTGGTACAGTCAAAGTTTAATTGGTAAACCTTCAGGGCAACTGCGGTACTGCTCTTTTGCAGGGAAAATTGACATTATAAAGTTTTGTAAAAATCTGAGGTAAGGTCAATTGTACTAAAACTTCACCAAACTATAATAAATTTGCCCTGCAAAAGTACAGTACCAAAGTTGATACAAATAAAAGTAGCATAGTACAGTTAATGCACAGAGAGCACACTTCCATTAAAACTGTAATTTTCTATAAACTTTCAAAAGACATAAATTAATGATTAAAAGTTATCAAAACTGGTGTATTTGTACACTTGAGACAGTACAGTAAAAAAAAATAATAGAAAAACTGTATAGTCTTTTCATGTTTATCAACTGAAGTTCAACTGGCCATTACACAGATACTATTTCCATTTCAAATTCCACTTTTATCTCAATTGTTATGCAAATATTGTCAATTTAATAAAAAATATCTATTGCAATGATAGCTAGGAAAGAGTCAGTCTATGTACAATGGAATACTTTTAGTTGTTAATTCTACTCTCTAGACTCTTTCAGTGGTTTTTACTTTTACAAATTATAATGACATTTTACAAAAATATGTACAATGTATCCTTATAAACACGATATGCATACACATGTACACACAAAATTCAAGTGCCCGGGACTGTAGGCCTGTGACTGTGGTAGTTATTTTCGATCCATGAAATTGCCATATTCTCTCCCCCCAAAACCAACATCATAGTACGTAACGTGCATAACTGAATTTTCTCTATGAGGTAAACTATACCATGTTAACCGCAATGTATTACCTTTCTTCTGCCTTTGAGGGCCTCGTTGGCCGTAAATCCATTTGTATGTGTGACACTCATTCTCCAAGAGTATCATTTAGACGGTCTAATCATTCTAACAAGTTTGAAAGTTTTCACTCCATATCCTCCTCAACATTCCCATACTTTTTAGATAACCTCTGACCGCTGTGCATGACGTCACATGCCAGAGGGAGCAGTTATTATTCTAAAAATTCTTGACTCGCTTGACAAAAATTCAATATTTTGTCTTAAAACAATTTAAACTTATTTTATTAAAAATATATACCATTCAATGATAAGATTGTTCAAACATTAGATTTTAAAAATTATACTTTAAAAAAGATAGAAGAGCTAGTCTATGTACAAACTGTTTATTATCACTGTGATAATTCACCTCGGAACTCCTTGGATGTTATCTTAGTTTTCATACAGGAACACCCATTTCCTTGCATCGAAAATTGAAAATGTAAATGACAAACATCAAAAGCAGGTAGATTAAATAAGCTTGTGTTTTGTTTTTCAGTGATAGTGCTAAGGAATCAGTTTCCCAAATGAATCGTTTTCTAAGATTTTGACAGAATCGCATTGTTTTCAGAGTACACATGATGATAATTTAAGGTCAACATCATGCCAAGAGGAGGTGCTCCACTCGTCACGGGTGTGTCACCCAAGGAGGGTCCCCCGGGGACAAGGATAACAATCAGGGGAGAGAACCTTGGAAAAGACCCGAAAGACTTGAACGGTAGATAGCATACATATTTACGTTTTTTTCATGTCTAACTTTATATAAAATTCGAAACAAGTCAGTCAGTCAGATTATGTTGCCAACGTGAACAACATTTTAACATTATGATACGACAACGTAAAGTAGTCCTTGTGTTTGAAAAAAATGTTTGTTGACTACTATCTGGTATGTCATATGCATTATATGAAATTTCTTAAACAACCAAACTAAATGCATCCAATTTATACTCTGTCCCAAGATATCCTGGATTCACATTTGGCTTAATTGCTTGATATTTATAAATACCTCAGGGTTCAAACGATGTTAATTCAAAAGTATGAAAAATTTCCAAGATTTTTCAGTCAAAACGCCCCTGTTAGCTTATCAGGTTTCAATACAATGTTAAAAAATGTGATGTCTACGGAGATTTTGTATTGCAGCAAGCCCGGATAATAACGTTGAAAAATTACGCGATGTATTCCGAGTGTATTCCGAATGGAGAAAAGATATAATCATTCCCCATTATGAATCTCCGTAAGAAATATGTTTTCGTTCCTGTGAATTTTTACGAGTGAAAGATTATAATGTGTCAATGAAATTATCTTGGAAAATATCCCTTTCAACTATTTCAATTGCACTTCTTTCACAGGTATGTGTATTTTTATTAAAATTCGTCCGAATGTGCTGCATAAATATCTTGGGACAGACTTTAACTACCGGTAATTGATACGATTTGTACAGAAAAAAAAATATTTTTTGACATTTGAGGTTGAATCAGAATCCTCCATAAATTGTCAAATATTGTAGGTTTGCTGATTTGTGGAGTGGATTGCCTGCTTACAGCGGAATGGAAGTCCTCAAGTAAAATCATCGCTCGCAGTGGTCCTGGGAAAGGGAAGGGCGATGTGACGGTTATAACAAAGTCAGGAGGCGTGGGGAGCTGTACTGTGGGGTTCAAAGGATACCATGTACAGATTGGTAAAAACTAATTTAGTATAAATGTCTTCAACTCATTCTGTGTAAATCTTAATTCTCAGAGAATGTTACAAATGATGGATAACAATGAAAATTTCAATTGGATATGATAAGCTTAAAATGTGATTCTTTGAGAAGATGCAAAGGACTATATATGGTTTGAGCCTAAAATGGCCCCTTTAAACGAACATTGTCATTTTACTGTAATTCTTTGTTTTATTTGTACAAATATACATTTGAAGTTTTTTCATAATTTTCATTTTGATTTAAGTGCCCACAATTTAAAAATATGACATCATAAAGTTTACCTTTTCCCGCCATTTTCGAATTTTAAGCATAAAACGGCTTGTTTTGAAGCAGTTTTTCTTTAAGGAAAAATTGAGCGACTGCTTGAACAAACAAAATATTTTCACCAAAGATGTATCTCTCCAGTACTTATAGGTGACAAAAAGTCTGTTCTTGTTCAAAGAGTCGCTCTATATTTCCCATTCGAAAGAAGATAAGAAAAATGTCAATTTTTGACTGATTTTGATTGAATTATGAAAATAGCGTCACTTCTGACGTCATATAATGCCAGTGAGTGCATATAAATCAAATAAATAGGTGAACAACATATTTTATATCAACTCTTTTATAAAATAACACAACAAATTAATGTACCTGAATCACTTAAATAATAGCGAATTATGGGGGCCAAATTTGACTAATATCATATATAGTTCTTTGATCAGATTCTAATAAAGAATACTATTACAAGTAATTCACAATAATTCACAATAGAAGGAGAGGGTGTTAACCAAGTGTATTGATACATGTATAAGAAGGTTACAAAGATTGACTTTTTATCCTCCAGGCCCCCTTCAGGAATCAGCCATTTGGATTGATGAGTCACAGACTGTTAATGTTCGCCGCCTTCACACACAGCTTCCGATGTTTTCCAAAGACGATGACGATCCTCTGGGAATATCAGATGAAGGCATTCAGTATGTACATGTGATGTATTTATAAACTGTATGACAAATCTTAGAAACCCAATACCATTATCAAGAATGAAATTTTTTTTTAAAAGAATACCAAATATGAATTGAAATAACATGGTTTGACTTGATGGTTTACTTCCAAGAATAACCATACAGGATACGGAAGCTTCCAATGAAATAAAAACTTACGAGGATAGGTAATGGCCAGCGCAGATTTCAGCCTCCAGAGTTACTTTTCTGACATTGTTGCATGATGAAGAATATAGTTTTCAGTATGCTGTTCTGTAGACAAATAACTTTTCTCCAGATCAGAAAGAATATTAAGCATGAACTGTTTCTTAAGAGTGTAGTTTTGGATCATTTTTATTCAGCATGTATTGATTCTTGTGAAAATCAATAGGAAAAATAACCCTCTGCCAATTAATGTGTATGGAAAAAAATATTTTTAAAATCTGAATGATATATTCTAGCATCTTTTGTTTTTCTTTTAATTTGAGTTCTCTCATTGTTTTAAAACAAT
Source organism: Magallana gigas (assembly GCF_963853765.1). Lineage (NCBI taxonomy): Eukaryota > Metazoa > Mollusca > Bivalvia > Ostreida > Ostreidae > Magallana > Magallana gigas. The sequence goes on from NC_088855.1 coordinate 48,255,563, forward strand.
GAACATGGTGAATGACCATTTATTTGTTATCTTAAGCTTAAACATAAGTTTTTGATGATTTTGAATTTTAGGGGCTGAGTTGTTTGTTGTTATTGTGTGATACAAATAGTTTGTTATTTGAATAATGCATTCTTGGATGGTAATTAAGCTCCAAAAGACTATTTTAAGATGTTGGATTTCTCTTATATAAAAAAATAAATAAATAGAACATACATCACTTGCAATGGTAGATATCATTTGACTCCATTTTCTATAAAAATGAATTTTCCCATCTTTTAATTCTGTTTAAAAGTATATTCTCAAATTTTTAGTGCCAAATATAAAGAAGAAGAGCTGTTGGAACTCTTTCCTGAAGGTTAGAAAATCAACACATCATTTATAAAATATAAACCCTGTTGGAACAGCAGCAATCAACTGTCTGTTATATACATGTAATGCATATAGCTTACATACATGTAGCACTGTTTATATGTACCTTGGTACATTTACCTTGTATATTGGGGTTTGTCTCGGAGTGTGATCACAATATCTTATTTTGACAGGTTCTGGGAACTTGTCGCTGGAGAATTTTTCGGCGGCCTGGTATCTTCTGGAGAACCACCACAGTACAAGGTAGTCACCTCACTCTCTGGGATACACAACTCTTCTCCTCCTTACAAGTGTGCATTTTGATCTTAGTTTGTAATTTACATGTATGGTATGTGTGTTTATCATTGTGTGTTGTATTTAGTTTTGATGACCTGAGGGCAGGCCTGGCCTTCATGAAGCGTAGGGCTTCCCACAGATCAGAGGGACCAATCACCTTTGTCAAATCCAACCTCTCCTCCACCCTTGACTGTTTGGAAAGTTTAGATGGTATGTTAAACTAGTTTTGTCTATCCTTAAAGTTCCTTATTACATTGTTCTTGTTGAGATTTTGAAGTATACCAATCATTTTTAGCTCACCGAGACGAAGTCAGGGGGAGCTTATGCTATACCCTCGGCGTCGGCGTCGGCGTCGGTGTCGGCGTCGGCGTCGGCGTCCGGACCTGGTTAAAGTTTTTGTTGCAGGTCCTGTATCTAAGCTATTACTTGTCCTATCTTCACCAAACTTGCATGGATGATGCATCTGGACCTACTTATGGACTTGAAAGACTTGGATGCTGAATCTGAATCCTAAATTTCAGATGCTGGAGGAGGTAATGGTTGTTGGACCAGGTTAAAGTTTTTGTTGCAGGTGCCCTTTGATAGCAATATCTAAGTTACTGCAGGTCCGTACTTCACCAAACTTTCATGGATGGTGTGTCTTATGATACTGATGCACCAGACAAGCTTGAGTGCTGAATCTGAGCTATAGGTTTCGGATGCTGCAGGAGGTTAAGGTTTTTGGAGCAGGTTAAAGTTTTTGTTGCAGGTGCCCGTTGATAGCAATATCTAATTTACTGCTGGTCTGTACTTCACCAAACTTGCATTGATGGTGTGTCTTATGATACTGATGCACCAGGCAGGTTTGGGTGCTGAATCTGAGCTATAGGTTTCAGATGCTGAAGGAGGTTAAGGTTTTTAGAGCTGGTTAAAGTTTTTGTTGCAGGTGCCCTCTGATGATTATATCTTAGTTACTACTTGTCCTAACTTCACCAGACTTCCATGGATGGTGCGTCTTATGATACTGATGCACCAGACAGGCTTGAATGCTGAATCTGAGCCATAGGTTTTGGATGCTGGAGGAGGTTAAGGTTTTTATAATTTGTTAAAGTTTTTGAAACGGGTGCCCTCTGATGATTATATCTTAGTTACTACTTGTCCTAACTTCACCAAACTTGCATTGATGGTGCGTCTTATGATACTGATGCACCTGATAGGTTTAAATGCTGAGTATGAGCCATAGGTTTCAGATGCTGGATATGGTTAAGTTTTTTGGACAGGTCACATGTTTAATAGATAATAGTACTATTTCAAACTTGCATAGTTGATTAAACTGTAGTATGAATGAATCACAGAGGAAGCTTCAGATGCAGAGCTTGATCTCCATTATCAAGGATGCTAAAAAATATATCTTAGTTATTACAGGTCCTTACTTCACCAAACTTGAATGGATGGTGTGTCTTATGATACAGATGCACCTGACAGGCATGGATGTTGAATCTGAGCCATAGGTTGCGGATGCTGGAGCAGGTTAAGGTTTTAATTGCTAGTGCCCTCTGATGATGATATCTTAGTAATTACTGGTCTGAACTTCACCAAACTTGCATGGAGATGCGTCTTATGTATACTGATGCACCTGACGGGCTTGAATGCTGAATCTGAGCCATAGGTTTCGGATGCTGGATGAGGTTTAGTTTTTTTGGAACAGGTCACATGTTTTATAGATGATAGCTTGCATAGTTGATTTAACTATATTATAAATGAAACGCAGAGGTTGCTTCAGATGCAGAGCCTGGTCTCCATTATCAAGGATGCTAAAGAAATCTCCTACCTCACTCAAACCTGCTCGATAGATAGATGTGTTTGTTGATAAATGATATAACATGATTCCTGTGATATAGTATTGTATGGTATGAAACAATAATGTTTAATATGACACAATATAATATCATATGTAATATTATAAAATGTTATATGATACAATATGATATTGTATCAATTTTTTTTTTATATTTTATGTTATGATATTGTATCATGATATCATTATGTATATTATGATACAATATTGTATAATATTATATTGTATTATTAATTAATTATTTTATCACATGATACTTTTACATAAGATATTGCGAAATATAATATTGTATCCTATGATACAATATTGTATATTCTATAATATTGTATCATATGATATTGTATACTATGATATTAGTTTCTGTAATATAGAATTATATCACATGAAATTGTATAATATGATACTGTAATATTATAAAATATATTATATTATACGATATTGTATAATATGATATTGGTTTATAATATGATATATTATCACATCACATGAAATTGTATTGTATGATATTGTAAAGCAAATTATTGTATCATATGATTCAATATGTATAGTATAATATTGTATTATATAATATTTTACTTTATCACATAATATTGTATCATTTGATATGATACAATGTTGTATCAAATTATATTGTATCATATGATACAAATCATATTATGTATTAAAAATGATACAGTATCATACTATATTATACAATATAATATCATATGTTTCAATGTTATGATGTATTATGTAATATGATATTGTATTATAATACTATATTGTTTTATATATAATGATATTGTATTATTTGATCAAATACAATAACGTATAACACAATACAATAGTCATATCATACGTTACAATATCATATCTCATCATTGTTTATTATGGTAATTTATTGTATTATATGATATATGTTGTAAATATGAACAAATGAACATTTGATTATCATACAATTTTTTAACAGATGATATACGATATTGTGTCAAAACAGAATCCATGAATATCCAAGATCATAAAGTATGATTTTCATTTAATATGATAAAGGCGGTGGTCTCTTAAAGGTGAAGTCTCATAAGGGTGATGTCTTGTCTCGGTGAGCTTTGTAATCTGTGATTACCTATGTTTATCAAATAATTTGACCAATACTCTTTGTTTTTGAAGCAATGTATCAACAATTTTGCATTGATGATCTGAAAGGGGATGCAGTAAATTCCTATGCTGTGTTGTTGATGCGTAAGTAGGGAATACCTGTATATACATGTATGTACCATAATCAAGGAACTAAACCATTATATGAAACTAAATGTATAATGCCTCCCAAAAGCAAAAAAAAAATCACTAATGATGATGTGTTTAATCTTCAGAGGCAAAGTCCTGTGCTGATGGACTGTTCCAGGAAGTGTTGGGAAGGAAGGACAAGGCAGACTCTACAAGGAACGCTCTAAGTGTCCTACAGAGATTCAAATTCCTCTTCTATCTCCCCCTGAATATTGACAGAAATATCAAAAGGGTAAGTTGATGATTGAACAAGCTCAGGTATAGCAGTGTGTCTCAAGGCACACAATCTGATTGGACAAGGTTCAGTCAAAACATTACCTTGAAACTTTTCTGGAGTTAATGCCTATGAAAAGCTTTTATGTACCAGTATTTCACTATAAATTTGAATGTTAGGTACAAAATATGGTACATTTATTACAGGGAGATTACAGTTTGGTTATAAATGACTACGTCAGAGCGCGGTCATTATTTGCCAATACACAAGTTCAAGTGTTTAAAAAAGGTGAGTTGCAGTTCCTGTGTCAATTGTATTTATGAAATTAAAATTATATTATATACATAGTTTAAATATAGTAGAAATTGAGCAAGGAACATACATCTGTCATCTTCTTTCTACAGCTGAGGGCACTATGTTATTTGTAAAGAATTACCTTTATCAGAAACATTCTACAATCTTTATTTTAAAAGAATGATTTTGATAAATATTATCTTTTCTCTACCTGCAGTTTATAATGATGTAGAGGGCAGAATTAACGCATTCCGAACCATGCTTCAGACAAAGTTACTAGAGTTACCCACCCCTTTAGAGGAACAAAAGAAGTTAATCAGGTCAGGACTGTATTTAACCATTAGTCTTATGTTCTTAGCACAAACTCAGTGTCACTTTTGGAAGTCATCACAGCTACCTATTGTTCCAGTTTAGTTAGCATTAATAATACCTGGGAAGGATACCTGGGAGAATTTTGAGAGGCTATGTGTTAACTTTCAGGTACCTGATAAGTCTGGGATGTGAGGGGGACCCAGCCTGGCAGTGTCTGGTCAACCAGCAGAAATGGCTGGTGGGGCTACTGACCAAGTGTAAGGATAGCCACATACAGGAGGGTGAGTCCTGGATCTCATTCAATCTCGAGACAGCAATATCTGTACCTCATTCATAGTCATGACAATATCTCAATCAATCTCAAGTGCTTTCTGTAATCTCAGTCAATTGCAGGCACTTCTTATGTATCATTCGATCTCAGGAAGTAACTTTTGAATCTCAGTTAATCTCAGGGCAGTGCTGTCTGTATATCACACAATCTCTGGGCAGTTCTTCATGTATCTCATTGAATGTCGGGGCAGATTAACCTGTATCTTATTTCATCTCACGGTTGTTTCTCATTCTAAATCAAGAATTGAAATTAATTTAAATAAAAAAAGAAATATATATATATGCTTTTTTGCCTACTGTTCAATAATGTTTAATTTTATATTTTCTATACATGCATTTATGTCATTGAATAGAGTGTGATTTAATATTGAATAAAGCAAGAATAATTGATTTGAATGTAGATAGATGGTTAATTGAGAGGTAGTTTTCTAAGCTTGGTCCTCAAAGTACCAACTTGTTCTCATTAAAATTTTAGAATGCATTTTATTGATATTTTCATGTGATTAATTTTAGAAGCAAACAGCCTAGCTGAGGGAGACACTAACATTGTCAAAAGCCCAGTAGCTCTTGCACAAGGTGGAGTATTCAGTTGAAAATATTTTTGGCAATTAGCTACTGTATACAGGATTATTTTTGCCCTGTGTAATTTTCTGCCCTATAAGTGTGCAAACAGTTTTGTTCCTTCTTAAATTCACCTAGACATGTTTGTGTTTAAGGAGAGATGATTTGAGACATTGGTATTTGCCAGTCTTAAATTTGCCCTGTGACAACGAAAGGCGAAAGGGGCTAAAATAAAACGGGGTTGAATGTTTCCCTGTATACAGTACATGTATTGGAATAAGATTGAATGTCTTTGGGTATGATTGATTATGGTTTGTGTTGTCCAATGAAAGAGTGATCAATATTGTGAACCCTTGTATTGTAGGAAGAGGAAGAGACACAAATGCCAGTACTAAAACATCTTCAGAGCAAGCAGGTCAGTGCTACCGTGTTGTGTTGCATGTGCCAGTAACATGTTAACAGTATAAATAGGGTCCGCTCTGGGTTTATATACTGCTGGATGAGTAAATACTCCAAAAACTCTCAAGCCAAAAAAAAATGCATCTACAGACAAATTGTTTAAGAATTTCTGATCAACAACCTCAGTTTACTACTGGTCATCTCTCCCCAGACTTTCAGTTACCACAGTTGACTGCACACATATTTAAATATATATACCTGTATGTACACATAGTCACTGTGGAATTGTTTCTTAGGCTGGAAATCAGGAACTCCTCAGAAGATTGTGTTTGTGGAGGAACTGACGAACCTAATGCTGGACAATATCCCAGACTTCTGGAAGCTGGGACAGGCTTACTTCTCAGGCTCCCTCTTCATCAACACGAAGGAGGTAAGATTTAACTGAGATGATATCATGTTCTTTGTTACATGATGTGACTACAGCTTGTGAATGAGATTCCTATTATTTGCCTTGTAGACATCAGATAAACATTACAAAGTAGACACCAGTAAACACAGCCAGTTCAAGGTATGTGATATTTAGTAACTACTGTTAGTGTGGAAATGTTAGTGTGAGGAAAGTTTGGCTTATGAGTTTACATTCATGCAAATTCACAATTGTTGACATTTTGCATTTTGTTAATTCTTTATTTCTGCAAAAGCATCTCCAATGCAAATATCTTTTTATATACAATATAGAAATTGCAAATTTGTTCCCACCGAAAACATCCAGGTTTACAGAATACATTTTGCATATACATTTAATTACATCGTCAAGTAAATAGATAAGTTATACTTTTTCATTTGTTTAATTTGTTGTGTTTCTTTTTATTCAGCAAATGGTCACAGATTTAATCAGCTTGTTTTCCAATCTGGTCAGAGCTGCCTTTCTACCAGAGTCTCTGGAGAACATCGCCAAGGAGACGCGGGATTCCTTTGGGAAGTGGCCCTGTCCATGCAGTGATATTCCGGGAGGTTGGCTCCCCTCCAGTGTCCGATATATCAGGTCAGCTACATCAGTTTATCTCCCAGTACACACTATTCCAATGAATGTCCCACAACTGATCATAAAACAATTGCATATGATATCGATGGTTAATAAGCAAATTTTATGAATAAATTCTGAAGATATGTGGTATATATCTGGTAATTTTGCAATAACAAAATTTTTTGGCACCCACTTTCATGTTGCAAAAATTACAATGAACCAAGCGCAAATATCATTTCTGGTATTGTTTTAGATAATATTATATATTTTTTTAATTGTAAAAAATGGCGAAAGCAAATAAAAAAGTTTACATATATACGGTACCGCATTTATTACATTTTTGTGACGTGAAAAAATCCTGAATATATGGTACATTAGAGAGGCTCTGAGAGTGAGTTTATTGACTGGCTTTACAAGACTTGTTTATATTAAACAGGTTCTGTGTGAACTCGCTGTCTTTCCTGGACCTTCCTGGGGATTCCCCTTTAATTCTCCAGGATCTGGCTCTGGACATCCGAACAAACTGCATGTTTACACTGCTCAAGCAGGCTATTGCAGGTATGTTTGAAATTCAGTAATTTTTTTGAGTGACTCAGGTAACCTATTGCAATTGGTTTTGGTCTGTCGTTGTGCGTCATGTGTGAACGATTGAACATTTTTAACTTCTTCTTGAAAACTACAAGGCCAATTCTTTTTAAAATTTTGGGGTAAGGGGAACATACATTTCATGACTCTTGCCGCACAGGGAATTTTGGGAAGGGCCAAAATGATCAAAATTTGACCATATTTAAAAAATCTTCCTCTTTACTTTCTGCCATTTGAAAGAAAAACTGAATTCAAGTTATGTAGACCAGGGAACTCTCCACCAAAATTATAAATTTCGTATTCCACAGGGTAGGGGTTTTGATTCTAGGGCGTGGCCAAAATGATCATGTAGTGTTATGCATGTAATGTTTAAAAATCTTCTTTAATTCTTCTGATACTGAATAGAAACTAACTGTATATTAAGAAAGATGAAAAATCCCTCTACCAAGATTTAATTTCATGTCCCGAAGGTAGAGTTTCTTACTACAGAGAATCTGCTGGATACTTGTACACAATTTGTTTCAGTCACTGTCATCAATTATAGAGACAGGCATTTAACCCATTTTATTTTTTCCTCTTGAAGATGTGAAACAACTGCACCTAAAAGAAACTTGGACAGTGGATACAGATGATGAATCAGGGGGAACAACTCAACTTGTAAGAGACTTCAATCAATTTTATTGCAAAATTTTGATATTCAAAGGGACATAACCAGTCTATGCTTATTTCTATGCCTTGTTCTTTGATAGCCTGCTTTGTTTGAGAACATTGTCAATGAGGCAATACAACATCTCCATGAAGTGGTCGTTCAAAACAAAGCTGGAGAGCCAGAGGTAAGTGCTTGTATTAGATTCTGTACCGGGTACATGACTTTTGTACCACTGTTCTTATACATGTACTGATTTGATATTTACATGTTATTAAGGCACACTTTAGCCAACATAATTTTTGCATGCTTAAATATTTTTGATGGATGAATTGATGATAAAAAAAAAAGTGAAAAATTATTCATTACCATGGTACAAAAAATATACAGTAAATGAATACTTGAACAATTGCATCTTTTAAAAAATGCTTTATTGGTGAGACTGATTTTAAATGTTTTTCTACAATAAGGTGTTTTTCTTTTTAGATTTTTGCCCAGCGAACCATACAGAAAGACGCTACCGCCCTGTGCACCCAGCTTCTACAGGCCTTCTCCCCCTGTCTCCACAAACTCGCTTTTGATCCTCCTGAAGTCACATCCAAAAAGTAAGAACTGTTCTGTTATATCCCAGATTTTTATAAAATATGTGTGTCAACTGGGATTCTTGCTTTTGAAATTGAATTTTTGAATATAAGCATACTATTTAGCTGGACAATTTGTTTATTTCTTATACACCAACATACAGAAAACAAACTAAGAGTATTTGTTTTGCAGAAATAAGGGAGGAAAGAGAGTTATTTCCCCTGAGGACTCTTCAGCACCTCCACCTGATGAAGGAGTTCCACCATTTGTAAGCCACATCCACATTACTATTACAAGAATGGAAATAATACAAATATACAAATTCTTCTATGATCCATCCCAACAAATGAAGAAAGATTTATCCTTGTTAAAACCTTTTTTGGACAATGTTTTGTTATTACGAAATTTATCTACGGTAGTTTTAAAGAGGGTTGTTTAGATAAGGCCATTACTAGTAACTATTTGATGTTGACCTTAGGTGAAGGCACACATATTGGACTGAGGTGGTAAAACTGTTGCATTACTAAATGTTAAAGTTATGCCTACTACAATGTAAAAACAACTTCTGTATAAATGTATGCACCTGGTCAATATTTACTCCATTTGAAAAAAAGCTTATCATGAATTTTGTAGAAAAGTCAGCTTTTTCTAATGGAAAAGTTGTTGAATCAGAGAAAAAAAAAACTATAAACTTACTGGTATTATGATTTATTTGATTGCAGGACAAACGCTTGATAATCATACTGAGCAACTGTAACCACACAATGGTCCGAGTTATCCCCCGCCTGGTCGAAAACCTCAATAAACATGGCTACGTAGAAATGGAAAAAGCTCTGAGGGTACGTGATGACAATTCGTATAGTTGTCACTGTTTTTACTAAAGTAGAGGGTGGAGGTGATAAATTGTAAACAAGATGTTAGGTCTACAATCAAATACTATTGCTATTGCTTAGCATGGTGGTTAAAGAAGTATTATGAATATGATATTCAGAGTACAATGATTACTTGATTTAGTTTCTCAGTGAAATGTACTAGTTACAAAAATCACAAAAATACCAGGGGCAAAAAAAATCATATAGCAGATTTTAACTGCAGTTGTTAAAATTTGAATCATTCATAGAATTAATATTACTAGTAACATTAAGAAACACAACATTGTGAGGGAACCGAATCTGATGACATTTAAGATTTAGCTTTTTTTCAGTTATAAAACTTTAAAGATTTTGACTTGAGTTAAAGCTGCTTTTAGATCCAGGGATAAGATACTATACTAAACACAGCTTATAGATACATGTATACTGGCACTCAAATACCGGTAATTAAAAGTTGAGTTTTAAACATCATGAATTCATAATTTTTATTTACTAGAACTGATGGAAGATATTGAGTGTATACTTGCTTCCATGAAGTTTATAGCATACTAGATGAATTTCACACAAAACTAGACATACTCGTTATTCTGTGTTTAGACATTGCACTACATGATGAATTATTCTCTCTTTTTTGTTGTACATGCTTATTCCAACAACAAAATTCCTGACTCAGAATTTCTGTTGTGGCTTAATACCAATGAGCTTTGTTGGCTACTCTATTCAGGACTCTCGTATTTCAGAATGATAACGAAGAGAATTCAAATATTTCTCGCATCCGAAAGGCAGATCTGAAAGAAGGATATAAGGTTTCTAAATAAGTTTTCAGCATCCCTGCTTTCAATGTATAATATGTCTGTCTGTCTTTGATGTGAGTCATGTGACCAACTATTTGTCATTTCTTTACGTGATTTCCCCTCTGCCAACTTGCCTTTTTTTCACCAGTTGACCCAGCTGCCACTTATTTTCAGCACTATACTTCCAGCTTTATTTTATTCATTTCATCCAACACGGTTTTGTCATTTTTTGATTTTTTAAGATAGTATTTATGTTAATGTGTTTAAATACATTTTCTGAGATTTGTTTTGCATGGATAAGTTTTGATTTCTTGTTTTTCTGTTTTCTATTTTTATGTGTATGTTTATAATGTTATTGAATATAGTGACTCCATATATATACATGTATAAGTTGTGACATACAAATGTACCAGTAATACATGTAATTATGTCATATGTGTACTTTTATTGTAATCACCTGTATTTTCTTTCTCTGAATTATCCATGTATTAAATTATCCTGCATGAAGATAACACATTCCTCATTAACACAGTCATCTAAATTCAGGTTGCTAAGGATACTTATGAGGATCTAGATGATAGTTTGTTTGAGGCCTATGTGGAGGAAAAGTCCAATCCAATTGTAGGTGCCATAGAACAAAATGTCTACAAAGGAGGCTTTCAATGGAAGACCTGCAAAAAACCAACAGGTATTCAAAAAAAATTTGAAAACAAGAATATTTGAAATATCTCGTGATATTGCTGAGAAATTAAGAATTTTTTTCATGAATGTGAGGAAAACTGCCTTTACACATCAAATTTGCAAAATTGGTTCTATACCTAAATCAAAGATGAGACTTTTTTATTTGTTGACAGGAGTAAGAAACTACATCAAAGACATGATCATGAAGATCATTGAGGTCCATGCTGAGGTATTTGCTGTATCCCCAGTGTTCGTTACCAGGGTTACACAGAAGGTGATTGAGGCAGTATCTGAGGAGCTGACCAGGCTGATACAGTGTGTCACAGAACATGGGCCCTACAGTCCCATACAGGTAAAAATTGTAACCTCTTCTTAGCCAAAGACTCAAAGTATTAATTCTGTGGCTTTTTTGTGCAGCGTGTGTATATTTTTTGGAAATATGTACCATATCTTAAGATACCCTTGGCCAAGTTTTGGCAATATTGTCAGACTTTCCTTGGCCCACTGCTTTTATAAATTAACTAAAAGTAGAGATTTGGCCCTTAAACAAAGGGAGTTACAGTAAAAAGGAAAATATAAACAAAAGAACAGGTAGTGGTTGTTTGAAGAGACAGTACTGCTGAAAACATATGTGTGAATAACTTCAGATTTACCTATTGTATCGTTGGGAAATAAGAAATAACATTGATTGTAATAGTTGAAATACATAGAAATCCCTTTCACATAATTAATGTAATAATGAGCTTCTGGAAATTTAAGGGTCATACAAACCGGAATAATCTTACATGTATATCGTTTACTGTAGAAGTACTTTTGTCTGCGTGGTATTTATTTACGCTATGAACGCGGGCACAAATTTTCCTCGTAATTTTTTCCCAGTGTACTGAAAGTGCATTTTGGAATTGCATTATATGAATAAGGATACTAGTAATCGGAAGTTACTACATTATAGAACACTTGCATATAAGTGTACCCAATGTATATCGTTTTTATCTATGCAAACTGTCAAACAAATTTGTATTGAGAATTCACATAATAAATAATTTAATCTCCTAACGATTTGAATTTTCTGTAAATTTACTTACATGAAATTTAAACTTCTCCAAGCTTGAGATAACGGCACGTGTCAGACAACAAATAGCCCCAAGCGGGTTTGTCTTTCAATTACCCAATTAACTACACGCCAAGACCCGCGTTTTTACTGCAATTTTTAGATCCCTTTGTGCTCTGATTTTTAATTGATTAAACTGATCAACTCAATAATTTAAACGACATGAGAACTCATAAATTGACAGTTAATAAAGATTAAATGGTGTTTCAGACGATTTTAGCCAGCGTCGTAACATCTTGACGGCTAACTAATGACTACCGACCAGTGCACAACCGATAATTACTGTTCACTGTGAACAGTTCTTACAATTTAAGTTCAAAGTTTGACAAATTCTAGGTAATGAAAATCGCTGAGAACTATATTTCATATAGTTATTCAAATGATTTTTTTTTTTCGTTCAAAGAATCTGCGTAAATTTTTACCCGTGGATTAAATTGATATTGTGATTCCGCGGAATTATGACCCCGTGGAAAAAAATATGTCTACAGTATTTGTACCACGTGGACTTTGATTGACAGTGATTGACACATGCTGAAAACTACAAGATCTTCGTCCAACTACGATCCTATGGTTATACGAGGTTAAAGGGACTCTCTAAATGGAACACATCCTTACTTACTCGATAATTTGTAAATAGTTTACCAATTTCGGTTCATTATAAAATGCACAGACATAAATATGTCAAATAACACCTCAAGGGGCCTCATTTACAAAAATGAATTTAGGTTGTAACAACTCCTATGATAAACATGAAAAATACATGCTTACAAAATAATAATTTTGGTTATTTAAAAAACTTTGAACAATTATTACCTGGGAGAAGTAGAAAATACATGTTTTTATCAACAAACATGTCCAAGAGAATCTTCGCAAGGCCTGCATGTGTTTTGTTTACAGTAAATACGCATGCATAATAGTATAGAAGGCTGAACCCAGTAACACGTTGCGATGTAAATATGTGATAGCTAGGTTATACGTAATTATTACTTTTAATGAAATAATTAGATTTATTTCATGGAGAACTTCGTAATTTTCTGAAAGTTTATACATTCATGAGCACTGGTAGTACAAAAATAACAAACCCGATCTGAAATTTTTTTCAAGTTTGTTTTTCATAAGATGCGCTGTACTGTCACTTTAATTAAAACTCACAAGACTTTACATTTGTCGTAGCATAGATGGAAAATTACATTACCCAAGGGCAAAGGGCTTAATCTAACAGACAGTATGGAATAAAGGCCAACTCATACTGGTACCTGTTCTTCCCAGTTGAAAACCTGGCCTCCCAATAACACAGATTTGCTCTCTTATCCTTCATTTTTTTTCTTTATCAGGCTCGCTTGGAACTTCTGGCTCTACAAGAAACGGTCAATATGTACCTGACTCCACATGCAAGGTAATCCTGCCAAGTTTCTTTAATGAAGTACATATATACTAGTATTCAGATTTTGTTTACCCATTTTTCAGTCACAGACTTTCCCCTTTAGTCCATAATTTATCTCCAAGATGTTGCTTTTTTCAACCTTAGCATAGCACTTAATGATTATGAAAATGTCCTACTTTTGACTGTGATCATGTGAGATCAGTTAAATCTTATAATATTTTTAATGGGAAACTGTTTTCTAAAATTAACCTATGGTCATTTTCTTTTATATCATAAATGTCTATGTAGCAGTTTTACATGATCACTGGTACAGTTGTCCTAATATAGTAACAGATTATTCTTAAGAGTGCAGATATAGTCAGTGATTTGTGATACAGCCACTGTGACTTGTCTATTGTTGTAACAATGATCTGTGGGAGTGCTGATACAATCAGTGATTTGTTTTCTAGCTCCTGTTACAAGGATGCCCTAGATGACCTCCCAGTGCTGAAGCCGGAGCACAAAAAGTGAGTAGAACACCAGGGGTTACCTCCCTTAGTTAATGCTGGAGAGCAGATGTCTCCAATACTCTGTGCAGTTAACAGTATCAAAAAAGAAAATTGATGGGTAAATGATAATATATGCTCAGGTTGTTGAGTTTGGTACATTTTCGTCTGTCAGTCAGGAGAGGACAAAAAAGAAAAGTGGTTCTGCTGAATTTTTCCTCTTCATCCATTTTTCTATCTATAAGTACATGTACATAACTAAAGTCAAATTAAGTTTGTTCGTATGTTAATTACAAAAAATTGTACAAACGTTAATCATAAAATGATGAAGATTGATATTATCTAAGCATATTATTATCCTTATAAAGTAATTCCACCAACAGATATTGAATGATTATGCTAAATATTGTTCAAATTTTGGGATGATAAAACATTGTCAAACTTTTGATCTTGGCATATAAGTACAAATGGAACGGGCTACAGACAGAGGGTACCATAAATACAGAGTGTAAAAGCACCGTTTATACCAGGATATTTTTATCAGCCCTACACTGTCCTCTTGAATCTGCAGTCATAACATTGTCCACATTCCTCCCTTGTTTTAAAAATATTTTGAAAAATTATCAACATGTACATTTGTATTAATTTCATCTGTCAAATGTATAACCAAAAAAAACCCCAGAGTTGGAATGTTTATAATGATAACTATAATGAGAATCCCTTGGTGAATAGTATTAATATTTTAATCCGTAGAACAACATGTGGCTGCCCTGACCTTGACACCAGGAATAAAAACAACATTAATTAGGGTGCAGCAGCGAAATAATTAGAGGAAGTAAATGAATTCTGATGAGCCAGTGTCACATGATCTCTGATTAAGTCACATTCGATCTGACTGCAGCAGAAACCAGATTTAGCTCCTTCAGAGCTGTTATAAAAAACAAACCCTAGTCAGCTAGTCCATTATTCAGAGTTGTTGAAGGCCTTGTCCAGAGCTGCAGATTGATCTGTTCAGTAAAGTTATCTTGTCACCAATGTCGGTTTATTACATAAGAGGAAATTTTTAGCGACATGCTGATGCAACCATTTATAGAAGACATAGACATGTTATACATACACAGGAAATTGATGCTCTGCAGCAGTCACATTGCTCTATTATTCTTCTGAGTCATCTATTGATCAAATATTAGGCTTTTCAAAATTAATTCTACTTTTAATATCACCTTCAAAATACAAACCAACGAGGGGGGGGGGTGTATTGAAGTAAAATCTTGACTGATAGAAAATTCAACTTAATGATATTTATCTAATTAAGTAAATTAAGAAAAAAGTGTACCGGTATTTGTATTTGAATCAAAAAAACTAAATATCTGACCACAGGTGGGCTGTGTTTAGTCAGTAATAAATTGCCGGTAAAGACGTATCAGAGATGTTATCTTTAAAAGAGCACCAAATGTGTTCTATGCATATTAAATGCATTTTATAGCTGCTCAAAGAAAAACAAACCAGAAAGGATAAGTTAGGTAAAAGGGATTTTTTATTTTTAAGAGATTTTCCTTAACCTATACATGCACAATATCAAACTTAGAATTGACTTTGGATAGCCTTTTGAACAATTTGACAGATGTTACACTTTGTATATTTGATACTGGACATAAGCTCACCTGATTTAACTTTTTTAAAAGTCAAAGTTATTGATATAGCATATTTGATTGAGCAATTAAAGTGTTTATAAAGATTATAATACCCCACTGAATTTGTTCTCTTTTCTCTGCTATTTAGACATTATTGTTGATGATAACATGGCTGTGTTATTTGACTTCTGAGGTACAACAATTTTGATAAAACATGTTCAAGTACTGTATAAGGCTTGCAGTAAAAATTTTTAAATTTAGCTTATAATTTTCACAGTAAGTGTGTATTACAAATTTGCATGAATACTTTGGAATTTGGAACAAACTTTGATCGGAAAATCACCAGTATTGAATTGGATAGTGCTGAGTTATTTTTCTTAACATATTTTAATCATATTTCTTTTTACGGAGGACACTTTAAGGCACAAGATTGCTGTTGCACTTTATGATCGAAGTTTCAAAGGGTTCATCTTTTAAATGCATCCATCTTCCGGGCTATACTAAATAAATGTTTTGCTGGAGCAGTCAAAGCTTGGACTGGAAAATATTGTTTGACGATCTTTATCTTAGGATATATTAAGTGCAATAATAGATTAAATACATAAATCTTGTATTTTCTATTAGTCCAAACTAATGTACAGTGTAATTAATATACAGGTAACTCTCGATAGCTCGAAGTCCATGGGACCAGAGGAAAACTTCGAGGTATCAAGAGTTCGAGCTTTCAAGAGTTCGGAATTTTCCGGGTTGACCGACGGGTTATGAAATTAGTCTTACCAGATGTTATGATCAAGCCATTTATTTAGTGCTAACCTTACGCACGTGCTTAAACAACGTTTTCTTTTCAGTTAAATATACAGACCTGGATATTTTTAAAACTATATACAAAAAAATATTGAATAAATTCATGATACACTATAATTATATATTTTATGATGATCCGATTGCTCAGTACAAGTTGACCGCGAGACGACATGTCGTAAATTAGATACATGAGTATCAACATGATCACCCATTGTTCCTACTGTGCGGGTCTTTCACCAGCTGTGAGAACTTATTCAGCAATAATCGTTATATTTCCAATGATACTGATAAGCGTAATTTCTACAGTTTAATAATTCTAAAATTTTGACCATGGCTCAAAGTTATCTCTTCGTCTGAATTTATTTCTAATTTTCTCCAAATTATCGTAAAACGGTCAGTGTTAATTATAGATTAGGTATCAATATGGTCAATCATCAAACAATTATCACATTGCAGGACAGGTGTCGACAGAATAAACAACCCGTGACACGGGTCCCACGTCTAACGCCTGTAGCCATTTAAATGACCAAGTAGGTGTTAATTATTAGGTAACGCTTGGATATAAACAACCACTTCGAGGTATCGAGAGTAAAAAACTATACATTATGAATAACGGGACTGTAGTTTGACCTCGAGAGATCGAGGGTTTCGAGAGATCAAGAGTTCGAGATATCAAGAGTAATTTTGCTTAGTTATATAGGGGAAAAAATCGGGACCCTAGACTCACTTCGAGCGATCAAGAACTTCGAGCGATCGAAGTTCGAGCCATCGAGAGTTACCTGTACAAGAGAGAGAGAGACAGACAGACAGAGACAGAGGGAAAGAGAGAGAAAATAAGTAAGATTATTTTCAAATGGGTTATAATATTGGAAGTGATATTGATTTTCATCATGGATGGACAGTGCATTCATTTTGCTTTTAAAGATGCATGTCTGTCTCCTATTCTATTGAGACATAGCGAAGGGAAGGGGATTGGGGTGTTTAGCACTTCTTATAACAATAGATTGTTTTGATACTTAGATTATCCTGGGGGCATAGTGTGTTGTTGACACATTTCTTATTAAAGTGCTAACTAATTGGAGTAAATTGTTTAAATGATTAAAAACTCTTAATTAATAACAACACTCTTAAAAATGTTATGAAATTGTGCTGTTATCTTTAGGTATATAAACAATTCAAAAATGAATTTTAAAAAAACTTTTTTAATAAAACATGTACAATTAAAACATTTTTTTCTCAATTAGAATTATTTCTTTCTTCTTTAAAAATAAATTTAATAAAATTCAATTTCAACTATTCATTTATTCATCACTTTTTTTAAAGTGAACATGCATAAATATGCATAGTAATGCAAAGTAATGCCATGTAATGCCAGCATTACACTAGATTTTGGAAAGTAATGCATTACATTAGCATTACTTGTAATGCTAATTTTGAGGCATTACACATTACTAGCATTACTTTGAAAACATGTAATGCATTGCAATGCATTACCATTACATTTAGCATTACCCCAAGCCTGGTGCTGATACAAACAATTTTTAAAATCATTTTTATGACATGAAAAAAAATGTTTAATATTAGGTATTTTTTCCCTCATCCTTTTTACCACAATTTTTTATCCAAAAGAGGGGGGGGGGGGGTCTGACAGATAACTTTGTTTACCAGGTGAGGGCTGGAGGCATATTTTTGGTTTATTCACCATGGAAGGAAATGTAATAAGTTTGAATTTTTTAGAAGAAGTCCAGGAGACATGTTAACAAAAATTCTCTGTTTTTGTGAATAAACCCCTGACACCCCCTTGGCTTGCAAATATACCTGTTCTAAGGAACTGTAGAACAAATGATCTGGGGTTTTGGATTATGGTGTAAGGAAGAGTACGGTTATGCTGATGGGCTTTACTGCCCGAAGTACTAACATATTTCTAATTTAATATATCACACAGAATATTTATATGCTTTAGCCTGTCCCAAGGTTGAGCAATGTAAATGATACCATATCATAACATTAGCATACTCAATCACTTCATGAGATCAGAACAGCAGCACAGAGATATTAGTTAGTCTAAGGAGCTCTAATAAATTTATAAAATAATTCCATTTTTATTTAGTCCAGTATACTATATATATAATATAAATTTCTTAAGTGTGTATATTGTATTCAAAACTAATTTTTTCATGCAGATGACCTATCATGCTTGAAAAGAGAGTCCTTAGGAATAACAAGTTGTACATATAATCAGTTAATATATCATATATATACATTGACAGCTAGCATAGTAAAAATGATTACATATACTTCTGATATTTTGTTCTGTCAACATCTGTCATCTTGCATAACCACAAATTTGTTACCGGGGCATATATACACACACTAAGAAGTAAATTACTTTGCAAAAACTTGTTGAAATCAAATCTGTACCTTAGGTACGATATGTTTAAAGTATTAACAGTGAACAAATTTTGACAGAATTAAACATTATGAATTCATTGGAATAAAAACTAATTAATTATGCAGAAATCCTTGCACCCTATTAAAATTTTACATCAAAACAACACATAATTTGGGCTGGAGTTCATCAGCCTTTTCCAGTGTTTGTTTTCCTCAAGGCCATCTGTAGGAGGTTTGATAAATCTGATAAAAATAAAAGCCGTTAAAAAAAGGCTCGTATATTGTTGCATGTCTCATCCCACATTGGGTTCATAACCTCCTTCAGAGGCAAATTTTCGAATTATGAAAAGCAATTAAGAATGGGGAGAAATGAACTTTGAAAAAAGCAAAATGACCATGATGAAAAAAAAAAAATCGGTCTAGATTTTTTAACCTGGATTCATTATCACACCGTATCTATTAGTTTTTGCCTATGGATAAGATAAAGTAACCAGACCTTTTAACATAGGTAACTTTGACAAGCTAAAATCTCTCCTGAGAAAAATTGAACTATATCATGTTGCTTTAGTGTCTGCAATATGTAATCACATTCATAACAAGGGGTCCATGGACCACATAGTTCACCTACATAACAGTTTAACAGTAACCCCTGTGTTTTATATATATATATATATATATATATATATATATATATATATATATATATATATATATATATATATATATATATATATATAATGCCCCCCTTCGAAGAAGGAAGGGCATATTGCTTTGCTGCTGCATGTTTGCCGGGCGGTCCACCAACAGTTTTCATTCATTTTTTCGCAGAGGTTGCACGTACTGAAATGAAATTTGGTATACAGATTTATCATAATAATATCTAGGTCAGGTTCGATTTTGGGTATGATTGAGCAATTTTTGACAGAGTTATGCCCCTTGGACTTAGAAAAATTTGAATTATTTACAGTTTCCGTTCATTTTTTTTTTGGCAGAGGTTGCACATTCTGAAATGAAATTCAATACATAGATTTATCATAAAAATTTCAATATTTTGCAGTTTCTGTTCATTTTCTTCGCAGAGGTCTTCAAGGAAGGGGGGGGGGGCATAAGTGTTTCACAAACATCTCGTGTTCACATATATAATAGAAAGGAAATCTTTGAGAAAAAGTCTCAAATTAGAATTAGTTACAGACAAACAGACAGACAAAAAATCTGACAACAAGTGACCAGAAAAGCTCCCTCAAGCTCATAACTCAGGTGAGCTAAAAACCTTATAATCGCTCTAAGAATATGTGTTGAATTCACATGGTATTGATCAATGCCAAGTTCAACACAAGAGAATAAATTCATTGCAAAAAAAATTTTCCTTTCAGACTGCAGGAAGAGCTGCTGAATAAATTCAAATCTCAGATGAAATTCCAGCTGATGTGTTTCTATGGTGACAATATTTTGAGATCTTCAAGTGAGGCATAGTTGCATTCAGCAGACTTAAAATGATTATAATGTCACTTGATAGAGGTCGAAGGATGGAAATTCATGATGTGAAAGTGTCATATGACCTGCTATTGTGCAATACATTTTGTTTTGTTATTGAAATGTCCTTTTTTGTCTTTGCATCAAATATTAAAACTCAAAATGAATTGGTATAGTTTTTCCTTTTTTTAGATGCAAAGCCTCATCAAACAACAGAAGGACAAAATTTGAATAGCAAAAATAGAATCTGTCCATGGCAACTCAAATATTATGGGAATGTTGAAGATTAAGTAGAGAATTTATTTTAGATGTGGTTTTAAGTTAAGAAGTCTTTTTCTCTATATGTGTAAGCTGGTTAAGTACATCTTGATAGTGTTTTGGTTGTGTGTGTATTTATAATACATGGCTGAGACGTGTAGAGTATTATGTATTACAGTATTATGTCAAGCGTTGTTTCCTGTTTACAAGGATAAATCTGGCCTGGGAGATTTCCAACAGTCAGATACGGAAACCAGATTGATGTCTGATAGATTTGATAATGTATTGTATGCATGTATCCTGAATCATCCCTGCTTACCATAGATTTACATATAATTTTCAGGCTTATAAATGTGAAATATTAAAGAACATTAATTTTAACATTCAGAGGTGAATATGATAAGTTAGGAAAGCTTTCTTTCTGAATGACCAGTTCACATGATGTTCATATGTGGATCCATCAAAGAAATAACCCTCCCTTTCTCCACTCCAAACATGCTGAATACATATAGTACTGTCACAATGTTAAATAGTGTTCACAATGTTCAAACTCACCTACATCAAAAGGAATATTTAAACCCCATGCAACAAAGTTTGTAAGTGCAACTGCATTGATTTGTAGGCATTTAAGACACAATGTGCAGAGGTGCCTATTACCAGGAAATTCCGATTCCATTATTTTCCAAGAATTTCAGCCCTTTTGAACTTAGAATTTTGGCCCTATGTTGAATATAGTATTAAAAAGTTTGTAAGCGCAACTCTTCTTAAATCACAGCATTGAATTTGGTGAAACTTTGTAGGCATTTATTACACTATGTGTAGATGTGCATATTACCAGGAAATTCTGATTCCATTTTTTTTCAGGGAATTTTGAATAGTTGTTAAAGACAAATGAATAGATGTGCTTATTTGCAGGAGGTTTTTAGCTGATAATTTTTTGGGAGTTATTGTCTTTGTCAATTTACAATTTCTTGTGTATTTAATGCATATCTTGCCACTCATCATGTGTATCATTGTCAAGTAATGGGGGAGCGTGGGGTTAATGAGGGTGCTCACTTTTTTTTCCTGCAGCGTGGAATAAAGTTGGTATTTTAAATCCTGCCATTGTTTCAAACATATCACAAAATTGTCACTTAAATTTCTTGAGAAGATTTTAGAGTTTCTTGAGATAATCAAAATTTAAAGGGCAACAAAGCAGACAAAAACATCTTTTTCATTGAAAAGGAAACAACAATGTCAGTAACAAACCTATCAAATTATAGATATGCATTTGCCATTTTGTTCACAAGCAAAGTGCATGACTGATAGTAAATTCTGCAATCTTCAGACTTGTACACTTTCTGGCGTTTGTTGATATTAATTTATCAATCCAACCTATACCAGATGAGCACTGTAGTCGTTTTTATTTTTAGCTCACCTGAGCCGATTTGTCCGTTGTCTGTTGTTGTTGTCGTCATTGTTAACTTTTCACATTTTAATCTTCTCCAGAACCACTGGGCAGATTTCATCCAAACTTGACACAAAGCATTATTAATTACCTAGGTAAAGGGAATTCAAGTTTGTTCAAATGAAGGAACAGGTCCTCTTTAAAGGGGAGATCATTTATAATTATTGAAAATTTGTTAGTATTTTTACAAAATCTTCTCAAAAACCATTTGGCCAGAAAAGCTTTAATTAGTGTGGAAGCATTCTCAGGTAGTGTAGATTCAGTTTTGTTCAAATCATAGTCCCTGGGGGTTGTGGGGCCACAATGGGCTTGAAGATGAAGATTTACATAAGAATATATAGATAAAATTATAAAAATCTTCTCGAAACCATTTGGCCAGATTAGCTTAAATTTGTGTAGAAGCATTCTTGGGTAGTGTAGATTCAAGTTTGTTCAAATCATGGTTCCTGGGGGGGGGGGGGGTAGGATTGGGCCCCAATGAGGGGGTGAAGTTTTACTTGGGAATATATGAAAAAAAATTAAAATCTTCTCAAAAAACCAAATGACCAGAAACTAAAGTTTGATCACACCACCATTCCTTGGAGGAAAGTGGGCCCACAAAAGGGGGGCATCTTATATCACTACTAATGCAACAGAATAGAGAAAAATCTTCTCTCCTGGGCTTGGTATTTATCATAAAAATATGTAGATAAAAATTGAGATTTTTTAAACTTTTTGTGTGAGATCTACTGTTATAGTATTTATAATTTGTCAACATTACTGTTATGCTGATTTGATTAGCTTTTGTTGCTTAAGTGAGCGATGTGGCCCCTGGGCCTCTTGTTTTTCTTGTTTTAAATTAAAACCTTAGAAGATTAAACTCAAGAGATACAAGAAACACCAGTTCACTGACCGCATGATTGGTGTCTGGGGTTTTTTGAAGAAGAAAAAATAAAGATTTAAGTTTCTCCAAAATCAAGGTTACACGAAGGTCATACACGGCGAGGAACTATAAATGTGTACAAATCCATTGGTCGTCAAGGGAGGAATCAATCGTGTACACATAAAATATCAACACAATTTTTCTTTCAGTGTTGTCTACGGCTTGTGTCAATTTAACCACGCTGTTCGTTTTGAGCGTGTCAGGACATCGCAGTTCTTGTTTGTGCCCCAGCTATTGGTGGTCATTAGAAGGTCAAGGTCAAACCTGGGGGCCAGATGTTAAGCTTTGTCACAAAGACTAGCTAGCCGACCGTCTTACAACAACAAAGATTGGAAAGATGTCGGTCAGAGTCAATATTGGGACATATACATTGACAGATTGTGTGCGAACTATTTTGAATTTATGATAAAAATATATGAAGGATAAAGTTTTTGCAAATATATAATACATAATGCCTGTCATATAATTACGAAAAACAACGCCCAACGCAATTTGAATTTATTTATACTTTATAACGACACATTTTACAACCACGTACGGGGGCTTGTACATTGGGGGAGAATCAGAAGGAAAAAAAACAATCCTATAATTAATTTAGGCAATTTATTTTACAGTCACCGTGATGCAACATTTTTAACTTTTCTCGATGCACTTTCAATCAGCAGAGGAAATAAATTACGGATAATTGTTTTCAGCGGGTCGGTTCGCCCGCGCGTCCTTCTCATCTCCAAAATTACTGTTAAAATTTATATTTTAATACAAAATGTGCATTTTCATTTTATATGAATATTATAATCCTTTATTTTCCTTATATACCAATATTCCTTTCATAATATTTCTTTGTTCCACGCAGTTCTTTTAAACTGCGGGAAAATCCAGCCAGGTCCGTCCTTGACATTGTCTACAGTTGTTTACAGTTATAGCAGATAGCCGTATTTCGGTCACTGCGCAATATCTGGCGTGAACTTATCAGGTGAACACGGGAAACACGTGTTTCAACAAATCAAAACAAAGGATTGGAAAAAGACATTTTTATTCGCAAAAATAAACTGTATAACCGTCATGATTAGTGAAAAAATTAGCCCATCACAATCATAGAGCACAAAATGTGATGACAATTAAACACGATGAAAAATGAAATATGTAACAGAATATGAAAATGAACAAGGCCGACATATTTACAAACAATAACAAACATATTCACACGTCTCACAGCAAGTTTTCCTCACGGACAAATGCATTTCTTACGATTAAGAATACATAATGCAAATGTGAAAAGAGATCGAGGAAATCATGAAAATATGAAGAAAAAACATTTAATGCCATTAATTGACTGTTCATTTATGTACAATATACCCGTTTTTCCAGATAACTTTATTGCCATTTAATGTCAAATTCATTCTTGAAGTACTTTTCAGCCGAGTTAGGGCGTGTTTTTTCCAGACTAAATGCGCGCGACAGGAATCTTCCGGATGCCTCGGAGGGGAGGGAAGAAGATGGGACGGACAATGGAGCGAACGAGG
This sequence comes from Magallana gigas, assembly GCF_963853765.1. Taxonomy (NCBI): domain Eukaryota; kingdom Metazoa; phylum Mollusca; class Bivalvia; order Ostreida; family Ostreidae; genus Magallana; species Magallana gigas. The sequence continues at coordinate 48,280,037 of NC_088855.1, forward strand.
TGGGGGATCCAACAGGTGTGGTGGATCCAGCATCCGATCCCACGGAATCGGACCGGAATCGCCTGATGGGCGGGTTCTGTTTGGGCACTTCTACTGGAATTTGTCTAGCTTTCTCCAGATCGACCTTAAGTTTCCTTCTTTCTTGTGGAGTCATAGAATACAAGTCATGTCCTGCAACAACGTTCATCTCCGGCCGGAAGTGGGGATGTTCTTTCCCCGCCCATTTGAACTCGCCTCTGAAATCTCCTGCCGACATATCGGACGACATCTTTGATGTCTAGCCTCTGCAAAAGATATGAAGTTAAACTAAGAAATCAGAATTGCATGTTTGCATAACATAAAAATGTATATGCTTCCGTTGCAACTTTTAAAAATTTGGTTCAACAGTCCAAATGCAGTTTAAGGTTGTAACGGCTCTTTTAACATTATGCAAAATAAAATTTACAAAACAATCAACAAAAAAGATGCAATATCAAATTGTTTGCTTTAATTTTATTGAAAGACAGACCTTTTCGCCCCTGTTAACATACACATGCCAAATTAATTATACTTACAAGAGTTTCTTCTGTTGAACTTTGTTGTGTTGTCTTCTCTATAGTTTCTCACAAGTTTCTGCCGCAGTGAAATATTCATTCCTTTTATATAGGAGGGACCCTTGCATGTGGACCCCGAAAGCACGCCACTTGTATTATGACAACTCATGGTGGCGTAAAGGAAAACCCTGGCGAAATCTGCTCACCGGTTTGGATTAATTTGATTGCATGATAACCATAAAAACCGACTTCTACTACATATATTTCAAAATGTTATCGAATTTGGTCAAGCTATGATTGTTTACGTGGTTTTTTATCGTTCAAAACGTTGGATTTGATAATTTTACATTTTTATCCCTTACAGATTATCCATATTTTTTACTTGGCCCATCATCGATATTGATGCAACCACGTGACTTTCCGTTTACTAACAATACCACGTGGTGAAATAGACATGGTCCCAGACGTGACCCAATTACGCCTTCTTGCACTTTTCTACAGTTGTATTAGAAAATCAGCAAACGCATGCATTTGATTTTTACAGTTGTTTAAAATGCATATATTACACGCGATCATTTTTTCATACAGCACATTAAATGCTTTTGATCTTATAGAACATGTCACGCACATGTAAATGTCCATACATATATATACATAGTATTAGGATTGCCGCCGATAATATCTGGTTTTTAGTTTTTTAGCGATCGCGGCGTAGCATGAGTATGGTTCCTATTGGTTCATGTATAGGCAGGCTAATTTTACACCATATGGATTGCAATGTGATTTTTTAATGCGTTTTAAATGCATTTGTTGTTAAATACTAAACGCTAAAGGCTTTTTTCACAGCACACGATCTCGCGTGTTCACTGTTTTACTGCGCAATTTAAAGGATTCATGTATCTCAAGACACATCTTGGGAAACACTTGTATATACATGCATATTTGCAGAACATTCTTAGATGCATATGCAGTTTGTGTCATTATGTAATAGTCGTGATAATCTACCAACTTTTAATTGCTGACCCTTCTCTCAATAGTTTTCGTCAAGATATTGTTTATCCACATGCGCCTTTAATTACGCATTATAGATCTTTTGACTTGTTGGTCGTCAGCCAATCTCATGCCGGAAATAGATATCAAAGCAGTTTGTTAACCGATAAAACCCAAATATGTCAACCGATCGAAATCGGTATTGTGCTAAAAATACACTACTCTTCCACCAGGACAACATGGTCTTGGCAGTCATACTTTAGTATAGCAAGGATTAGTATACCCAAAGATATATATATATCACACTTGACTTGGGTCTTGATATACAGAGACGATGCCAACCAATCTGACTTAAGAAATTAAGGTTAGTGTCCTATAGCTGGGTACGTCTACTGCGGAGTTAAGGTGGCTCCCACCCACAACAATAATAACCAAGATATCATCCTGAGTGATAGGAGATTGACCCAAAATGTAATCAATGGGGGACCGCAATTCTTATATTGAATGGAAATGATCGATCGATACTTGTATGCCTTATAGTCAATGAACACCCGCATTGATTCATACTTGAAAAAAGTAAGATGGTATAGGGACCAAGGCTTAACAACAACACTATTTTCTTGTAGTTGTTCCTGGCTTGATCAAAGCTACAAATGTTATAATTGCCGAAGTTGTTATTGTCCTATACAGTGTTGACAGTTACACTGGTATAAGTGTTGTTGTTGTTGTTGTTGTTGTTGTTGTTAGCCTAGTATTTGACACTCGTTATTACTGTATCGTTATGCTCATATTCAGAGGGCCGTAACTCCTGTTGTCTACATGAACTACTGAAAATATATTTTCGATCCGAGAAAAGTTGTATTACCATTGTCAACATAAGGTACGGGCAAATTCTTGAAATTTTGTCGTTCTTTAATACTGTACAATAACCAGCTATATAGCGTGGTTCGCATCATAGAGTATTAACACTGCAGTTGACCAAAGAGAAAGGTACTCAACATAAAACACCCATTTCGTTTCATGAATAAAGGGATCGAATGTTTTGGATCTTTCTCCAATAAAGGAGTACCCTTTATAATCAAGCAATGAACGTGAGATTTATGTTTCGTAATTTTATTCAATCTTATAAAAAAAATAGACATAAAACAAAATACTGAAAAATGGACAAACACATAAAAGTGTAGAGTATAAAAATTGTAAAAATATTACATTCAATTTTCCCATTCACCTACTTTTACAAATGACATGCAAACTGATTTTGCCGTCAATGCATAATTGTCTCGTTCGGTCACCACATTTACAGTGTTCATACACAGTTATTGCACTACAGAGGGATATCACATCCTCGCCACTCTCACATCTTGTAGATTTGTTTGGCTTTCCGAGGTTGAGATCTATTGCCATTTGAAGTCGAGTTCGTGCTTTAGATGTTTGTCAGCCGATGTGTGGAGCTGGTCCATTTGGAAAGCTTTGGTCAGGAATCCCCCGCTGTATGCTGAGGATAGTGGAGATCCAGAGACTTGTGTGGGGGATCCAATGACGGGGGAGGCGGGCTCGCCCTCAGAGCCCGTGCTAAAACTTCGGATCTTCAAGGGTGGGTGAGCGGTCGCCGTTTTGAGCTCCAAATCATGCTTGATTTCTTGGCGGAATCTCCCATTCTTGTACACATCGACCCCGTTGATGACGTTTTTCTCGGGGTGGAAGTGTGGCATGTCCACATAATTTCTGAGTTCTCTCCTGTCCATGATTATGGCGTAATGCTATCTACAAGCAATAAAGGGGATATATAAAGTTAAGGTACCTCACTACACCTAGAGTTATACTTTTTTAAGATACTACGTCACAAGATGGCGATTTAAATGTTTTGTTATACTGTTTATATCGTTCGATTAGGTTGTATATCGTTGTAGGTCAGTGGGTAAAGTATTGGGCATCTGAACCGCAGATCATGAGTTCGAATCCGCCTTGATCATGAGCTTTTGTTAATGTTTACTAAATTAAATTTTCGAAAATGTAATTTTTCACCCAAAATTGCACATTTTTTGCCTATTTGATTTTCTTATCCATTATGATATCTATCACAATCAAGTAATTTTCTGCTGATCTGAGAAAATATTTCAAGGTGTAGTGAGCCACCTTAAACTGATACGGCATGATCTCCATCTTCTCCAAGAGGGAAAAGTTAATTAGAGATAAATTAAAAAGTTAACACTTACCTTTATCAACTTTTAAACTGAAGTAGGCTCCAAGTAATCTCGGTATACTATTCGATTCTGTTTTGCCAACAAAGCTGGTTTGCCCCTCTTTATAGTATTGAACGCCCCACGTGGTATTGTTTACAAACATTGACTAGCGGCTTGCCTTGACATACTTATGATTTCAACAGTCATGAGTCATGTATATGATCACGCAGGCATTTTCAAATAAACATTTATAGAATATTTGATTTCACTAATGTTAGTGCAAGTTAATTTTGATTTTTTTTAAAAAGTTCTTTTATTTTCTATTTACAAATACATGTTTCATGTAAACAGTATCCAAAATGTTACAGCCAATGCGTAATTACTATATACAATACATATTTCTATACCAAGTTCTACTTGTATTTATGAAACACGTTTAATAATAATTTTTCAAGCATGCTTTGTAATAAACACAGGAAATTTTATTTTGGGAATACGTTATCCAATAGGAAGGCTCTGGATCATTGTATGTTATGTACTAAAGTTATTTATATAGCTGACAATATCAGATTGTCCGGGGGTTGTATGTATGATATGCTGTTATTAAATATCTCAAATCAATCGTCACAATTTGATTGAAGAATATATTACATCCATAGAATCGAGATAGACATAGATAAACTTATATGTTTTGAGTAAGGATATTACGTAAGTACGGAAGCCCATTTAGGACCTATCAAAAAATATTTTTGAATTTGATATAACGAATTCTTGAATTTGTTAAAACGAATTTAAATCGTTATAACGAATTTTTGAATCCGTTATAACGAATTAAATTTGTTATAACAAATTTTAGGAATTCGTTATAACGAATTTAATCTGTTATAACAAATTCTCTGAATTCGTTATTTCAAATTTTGAAATCTGTTTTAACAAATTAAATTTGAAATAACGAATTCTTGAATTCGTTATTTCAAAGTTTTGATTCGTAATTTCGGTTTTTTAAAATCGGTCATAACCTATTTCATCCAATTTGTGGTAACAAATTTCATGTTATGGGGAACAAATTAAACGGGGTGGACTTCATTTGTTCCATATTGACGTACGACGAAATGTGCCGATCAATTAATCAGCGTTAAACGGCGAAATGGTAAATGAAGTAAACTGGCGTAAAAACAAAAGTGGAGGAATATATTGTCACAGCTGTTGTTGTAACCATGGTAACAGATGTAACAATTCCAAAAATTGTTTAGTCAATGCTATTAATCAATGAGCATGCTGATTTATTAAATGGTACTTGCAGCCAAGCCAATGTCGAACTTATGTCATAGAATTTATTTACCAGAATTTAATGCAAAACCGCACCGAAATAGATGCAAAAATAATGGAGTTACGCCTCTTCAAAGAGCCTATTTTTAAAATTTGCTATTCTAATCGCCTTACCGATGAATACGATATCTTTAAACGCTGGCATGGGCATTACTCATATTTACTTTGGTCGGTGCGTGTTCAAATCCAATAAAGCTTGAAGGGCTTTATGATAGATTTGATATGCACGCTCCATAGGCGTCGGAACCGGGGGGGCTAGGGGGGGCTTAGCCCCCCCACTTTTTTTTGCAAAGTTATACCTAACCATTAGAAACATAGCATGATAGAGGGTTCAGCCCCCCCCCCCCCCACTTTTTCTCGCAGGAAAAATTATTGTTCCCAAATCTACCTTGAAAGATTGAAAAGTTAGATTCAGAAGCATACGAGCCCCCCCCCCCCCCCCCCCCCCCCCCACGGATTAGGAATTTCATGATTTTGGGGAGAAAAAAATTTGGGTAAGTTTTTTTTGGAAGTATAGGTATACTCCCCCCCCCCCCCCCCCCCCCCCCCCCCCCCCCCCCCACGGAATAGGATTTCCATGATTTTGGGAACTACTTTTTTCTCAATATTTCTGAGGATTAGTCTAGCCCCCCCACTTTCAATTTGCTTCCGACGCCTATGCCGGCTCCGACCGAAATTATCACCTAATAATATTCAAAGAATGATGCCTTTTTGCTTATATTTATATTATTTCCAATTTCTACACTTAAAACCAACATTTTAAAACCACTGATTTTTTTTTCATGCATAGAACATGTTATGCATTATTGCAGCAAATACCGTTTCTCGGTTATGCTGTAGGACACGCCCATTTTGTGTCACTCATCTTTTATGAAATTATTGGGCTATTGGTTTCAAAATTGATTTGTAATGTTAGCACAGTGAAGGACATTGAAAAAGGATGTGCGCATGCGTGAACCAACTTTCCATCGGGATTGGTAAACGTTTGGGAGGAAATTCGATAGCTTCTTGGAGGAACTTCGAACTGATGATAAGTGCTAATAAAAAAAAAAAAAAAAAACAAAAAAAAACAAAGAGACAAAAAACCGCGCCTTTTATATTATATAGTCATTAAAAATAATAGGAATGTTATGTACCTTTGGTGTACACTTAAAAAAGATTTAAATATTTGCGAGGACAATAAAGGCAATATTACAGGAAAACAATAGACTAGTAGCTTTAAACGGGTGGGTGCGTGGGGGTGGCAGGGAGGGGCCTTTCCTCATGCAGTTGCCCCCCCCGCCCCCCCTCTTTCCCAGCATTTTCGGAGCATGTAAAAAATTGAAAGTGACTGGGAGAAAATAAACAGTGGAATTCAAATTTGAGGTAAACTTAGCATTTCTATAGCTAACCCAACGGTCTACGATTTTCGAATTTTTGAAAAACATTTTTTTTTGCATGTCAAGAATTGTTTGGCGATTCTCCAACCCCCCCCCCACCCCCCCCCCTTTTTTTCACTTTTTTACGATACCACCTTTCTAAACAAAACATCACAGTTTCCTTACATATACCAGTAAGAGACAATTTGCTTTATATATAAACCAATATTACAGTATCTCATACAATATACCATTCACCAGGTTCTAGGTTTATTGTAAAAAAAAATCCAAGGTTAGGAGGACAGGGGTTATTGGGGAAGGGTATGGGTGGTAAGGACACCGACCCAATGTACCTCTATCCATAACCCCTCACCAAGGTCTGTGTGCCCATCACCAGGGTCTGTATATACCCATCACCAGGGTCACCGTACGTATTACCAGAGTCGGTGTACGTATCACCAGGATCTGTATACGCATAACCCGATTCAGTATACCCATCATCAGGACACCAGGGTCTCAATTCTTATCCTGAGGGTCAATGTTTCTTTGTGCTCATCACCAGGGTCTCAATGCCCACACCAGGGTCAGTGTACGTTTCACTAGGGTCTGTATGCCTATCACTGGGGTCTGTTTACAAGTATTTATTAATAAGGTCAGAGTGCACATCACTAGCGTCTGTATACCCATATCCAGAATCAGTATACCAATCACCAGGGTCAGTTTACCTATAACCAACGTTAGTGTACCCAATTACAAGTGTACATGTATACGCGTAACCAGAGTCAGTATACCCATCACCTGGGTCTCAATACCTTTCACAATATAGGTTTTGAGACCCTGGTAATGGGCACATAGACCCTGGTAATATGTATACTGACCTTGGTGATATGTCTACTGACTTGGTGATGGGCACACAGACCCTGGTGATACGAACACTGACCCTGATGATACGTACACTGACCCAGGTTATTTGTATGCAGACCCAAGTGATGGGCACACATCGTAATATTGACCCAGGTTATTCTGGTGATACGTCCACTATGCTATTAAAACATTTAAAAATCCTAATCCGTGGAGGTAGGGGGTTAGATGAACACTTAACTTCAATTCTACACTTTATTTCCTCCCTTTCGTTTCAGATTTTACCTGGTCCCAAAAACATTGGTGGTGGTGTGGGGGGGGGGGGGCAACTCTTTGTTAATTCACCTTTTATATGTAAATTTAAGAAAAGTGTGCTGAAGGGGGTAGTCTCGTCCCCACTGCCCCTGCGCCACTCCACACACTCCCGTTTGCTGTGCCTGTTGCTTTCCTGTAACATTGTTCTTCATTGTTCTCTCAAATACTAATATTTATTCAACATTTTGGTGTAAATCTAATGTACACAACATTCCTATCACTTTAATAAACATTTATAATGTAAAAAAAGAATTTACCTATACTTTTTGGGAGTTGATTTTAATAAACTCTCCTATGCAGTTACTCTGGCGAACCGAAAGTGAAACAGTGTTTGGACCTAAGCACAAATCAGCATCGCTGAAAAGACATAGATCTTGAAAATAATAGATAAATTCGGTGTACTGTATGCTGTACCATTGTTTTTCAAAAGATACGTATTGATAAATACCTTGAAAATAGTCAGATTTTATATAGTACGAACAATTTAATTGTTTTTTGTAGTTGTATGTATTTCTTACGCCAGAGTTCAATATCGTCTCGTTCAACCAGACGCTCGGCTGTCTCCGTAAATCTCCGACAAGCAGAAGGTCTCTCTTGGTAGTCGGAGATTAACGGAGACAGCCGAGCGTCTGGTTGAACGAGACTGGAGTTCAATATTGCTTGGATCCAGACGTGTACAATTTTTCGATTACTGATACACAGTTTGATGAAATTAATTATGTCGTTAAATATTACACAACATGATTCATATGGGATTTTCTCGAAATTCTTGTGTGCGTAATTCAAATACAGATTAGAAACTACTTGCCAGGCAAAATAACATATCGTTGATTTTAAAATTGATAATAATCAATAAAATCAACTCCCGACAGTACTTCAGTACTTTGATTTAAATTGTTCAAATATCAGTTAGAAGTTCCTCCAAACAGCTTTCGAATTTCCTCCCAAACGTTTACAGAAAATTTGGTACACGCATGCGCACATCTTGGTTATAATGCCTGGCTACGTAATTTAAAATATTATATCTATATTTTTAATTGTCCTTTACTGTGATAACCAAGCCTAAAAAATTTATAAATTATGAGCGACACAAAATGGGCGTGTTTTACAGCATTACCGAAAAACAGTATTGGCTGCGCTACGTAATACATAGCATGTGATATGCATTAAAAAAACAGAGGTTTTAGAATGTTTGTTTAAAGTGTAGAAATTGGGAATAATATAGATATAAGTATTAAAGTAATAAGGAATCATTCTTTGAATGTTATGAGTTGATAATTTCGGTCAGAGCGTGGTAAAATCTATCATAAAGCCCTTCGAGCTTTATTGGTTTTGAACACGTCCCGGCCAAAATCACATGAGACTAGTAAAACTCAAAGAATGATTCCTTATTATTAAATCAATTCTATTCCAGACCGGTATTTTTTTTTTAAATATGGCGTAATCTCACGGTTTGGTGATGAAATGAAAAATGCAGATATATGTTGATAAATCAACATGCCCATTGATTGATAGCATTAATTATATAAACAAATTTTTAGAATTATGCGCAGAAACCCGTCGAAACAAGTCTGTATATATTGTATTTTTGGTGAAAATGCGTCGCTACATACATAGCAGTTCTTGAATATTTTGTTTCTATCTATGTAGGAATTCTAGCAAAGCCGATAAAGTAAGGTGTCTTTTCGAATTATTACATCTGGTACCATGGTTACAGCAACAGCTGTGACAATATGTTCCTCCACTTTTGTTTTTACGCCAGTTTACTTCATCTGCCATTTTGTCGTTTAACGCTGATCAATTGATCGGCGCATTTCGTCGTACGTCGATATGGAACAAATGAAGTCCGCCCCGTTTAATCTGTTCCACAAAACATGAAATTTGTTACCACAAATTAGATGAAATAAGGTATAACCGATTTTAAAAAACCGAAATTACGAATTTAAAACTTTGAAATAACGAATTCAAGAATTCGTTATTTCAAATTTAATTTGTTAGAACAGATTTCAAAATTTGAAATAACGAATTCAGCGAATTTGTTATAACAGATTAAATTCGTTATAACGAATTCCTAAAATTTGTTATAACAAATTTAATTCGTTATAACGGATTCAAAAATTCGTTATAACGATTTAAATTCGTTTTAACAAATTCAAGAATTCGTTATATCAAATTCAAAAATATTTTTTGATAGGTCCTAAATGGGCTTCCGTACGTAAGCAATATTTCATTAGTTTTTATAACGGTATGTTGAGACATGGACATGTTTTGATCTAGCAGAGTTCGTCTAACAGAAAAGTCAAGGTCTTTGTCTGAATATGAATTATTGAATAAGAATCGATTTCTCAAGGTTGTTTTGTACAAAATTATAACTGTTTATGTGCAGGTCGTGAAAATGAAGTAAACACATTTACCGAAGTGCATGGAGTCGAAGCGGTACGAATGTGTCAATTTTAGCTATCTGACACGAAAACATGTTCAGTTTCTATAGACATACAGCGCGGTAACGTTGAAGCGATCTTTTGTACTAAAGTTGAAAACATGTTTGTTTACTGTCAGTAGGGTTTTTAAAATGCATATAATCTGCAAAGCGTAGAAAGTAAAACAAAAGGAAACACATGCAATGGAACAACAATATTTTCCAACAATTTGTTTATTTTGTGCATAGTACGTGAGATTTTAGTAATAACAAATTAAGTCAATAAACACCTTTTTTCCAGGTTTAGACGGTAGCGAGGTTATAGACCATTTCATGTTTTTGTTTGCAGTGTAATGGGGGAGGGGTCTGGTGTTTAGACATTTTAGTCGATTCCGCTGCCATGCAGAATTACATCACACACAGATATCTGTAATCGCTAAGATAAGTTTCTTGTACGCTTAAGTGAAAACATAATGCACAAACTCTAATAATAAAAAATCTGCGGCGAGTTGCTGCGATATCCACAAGAGGCCCATTGGCAACTTCACTCACTTGTTCCACCTCTGGGCAAATCAGTTCAACCCTAGCCAGCATAATCCAATGCAATTCTTGTCTACATTCATGTATTACACAGTTTCTATTTTCTTCATTAGAATTAGAATTTTCGCTTTGAAATTGGACCCCTACATTTGCAGCTTAAAGTGGAGGTTTTTTTTTTTTAAGAAAGACATCCATCCTATTCCCTTTATTTATAAGGATGATTGGTTGTGCTTAGTTTGGTGACGTCGCAGGAGAAAGAGTATTCTTTTTGTGACCCCGTTCTGTTGGTTCGAATCCTCAATTGTTGCCTCTTCTGTTGTGTCTGATATCGTGTGTCGTGCATTCTTTTTCTCGGGATGGAAGTGTTGCGTGTCCACGTCATTCCATAGCTCTTATCCATCCTTTGGAACGGCTAGACTGTCTAATCATGGCAAAGTTTTGCTATGATACGACAGTCCGGGCGTTCCATACTTTCCACGACATGTACATGTATGGTATTAGAGGATATTAAATCAACGAATGATTCAAAGTACACTTAAACATGCATTATTACTTTGGTATTTGTAAAAAAAGTTTTGAATCTTCAGCTATACTGATACTTTGCACTTACTGCATAAGCCTATAATATAGTCTGTCCCAAGATATTTATGAAGGACATTTGGTCGATTTTTAATAAAAATATAAATACATGTGTACCTGTGAAAGAAGTGCAATTAAATTCGATGAAAGGAAAAATTTCCAATATATCTTCATTGACATATTATCATTTTTCACTCTAAAAAAAAATCACAGGATCGAAAATAAGATTTCTTACAAAGATTTAAATTGGGAAATGTTTACATCTTTTCTCCATTCGGAAGTCGATCGGAATACCTCGCGCAATTTTTTAACGTTATCTTCCGGGCTCCCTGCAATACAAAATCCCCGTAGACATCACATTTCTTAGCCTTGTATTGAAACCCGATAAGCTAATGGAGGCGTTTCAAATGAGAATTTTTTGATTTTTTTTCATACTTTTGAATGAACATCGTTTGAACCCTGGGGTATTTATAAATATCGAGTAACGAAACAAAATGTGAATCGAGGATATCTTGGGACAGACTATAAATCAGATTTTCCATTGTGTTTCTAACATTAAACAATGAAGCTTAAAATGTATTGTTGCAAAGGTTTGTATTGGATGTATTTTCTAAATTTCAATAGTGCTACATGTATTACGAGAGGGCAAATGTTTGCTTACATGTATATAGTCAGCAAATAGAGGTTTTTGACCGTTTCTTATTTTTGATGACTACACTCATTTTATCAATTCCATAAAGCCGGTGGCAAAGCCTACGTGATTACTTGCAAGTTTTTTAAGGAGAGATAAACACAATAAAAAAAGACCCTCAAGCTAATTAGAATGTTTATATGGCCTTATTTTATTCACTTAACCTTATTATGAGCTGAGTCGTGACTGTGTATTCGTGTTTGTAAAATCTAACACCTGTTTTAAAATAAATTAGTAAAAAAAAATACATCAGACCTTTTGAGTTTTTTTATTGCAAAATTATTATATCATTGAATATGATAAGATGAAACGCATGTAATCATCCCCGTATTTGTCTGTAATTGCTCACGGTTTTGCTAGTACATTGCAATGTATGTAAACAAAGGTTTAAAAGTGCAGTAGATTGTACAACTTTGAGTGAGTACTTCCGAGTGCAGCAGACAAAGGAGGCCGCTTACGTGACGTAACACAACACCAGCAATTGTACTGTCTATATTCAATGCACAATTCAAATAATGATGCATGCTTTGGTGCAAACAGAATTGTTTTGATAGTGATCATATTACATCATCATCAAGAACATTACTGGTGCATGTATTTTGCCATTTGTCTGACAGTTTTCTATCACAATTCATCACAGTAAACATAGATTGTTTGCACTAGAAACGTTTTCTTTTTTAATGATAAGTACTACTATCTTGTGAGGCACTGTGAATGCTGTTAATCGTTCAATTAATCGTCTGTGTAAAATATGACTCTCGATAGAAGCAAGTATATCCTTATATTGACAGAAAACACACGATCGATCAGCCATTGCTACATCTATTGCTGCAGTCTGCAATAACTTCTCAAGAGACAACTGATAATCGTCTACATTTTCATACGTAAATCTCTTTAAACAAGTTGATATACGTATCCTTTCTTATTTCTCATTTGTAATTTTATCACTAAAAACTCTGCATGCTTTCAGAATACTAATAAATAATATTGCTGTGAATAATACATAAATAGTAAATCATTAGTAAGTTCAACTAGGGTTTACTACGACTTCCTTTAGTATTACATTGTTTTTACTAATTCTCCCTGTGTAGGGAACTTGCTTTGGGCAAATGGTTTCATGTGGACCAAACTGCGTTGATGTATATATAAACGGCATGAATAATAAGTGTTTGCTTTGAATTAACAGGTGAAATATAGGGCCTCAGGTTGTTTGTTGTTGTTTTTGTTGTTGTTGTTTGTCTTTCATTGGTAGATATTTAATGTTTTGCAACATTTGTATTTTAACATGCCAATCTATATTTTGCACTGTTAATGAGAATTACAGTTATAAGTCATCAAAATTGTATTTACTCTGCATTTCTTTTTTGAACTGTCACTTAAACATTCAAACAGCTCAAAATTCGTTTGCTAAAAATTTTGAAAACTTACACATGCTTCCAGCAGTAAGGCACGACATAATTCTCACATGAAGATATTGTAAAACTGTGAATTTGTGAAGAGTACTGTACTGTACTTATATATAGATATCATGGACAGACGGTGAAAAGGCTGTAGTAAATTAAACCATTAGTCCTGCTCTTTCTCACTCGACAGCAACTACTACATGTAGTTTATGAGTTCTAGTGCTTCTAACCTTTATCAACAATAATCAACAGTATTAAAGGTGTTAAATGGGCTATAGTTGTACAAGTAATATGTGTCTGTTTTATATACAAAGATTTTTTTTTTTATAAAACACATAATTAAGGTCTCTTTCCTTTATTCTTTTCTATTGTACATGTAATGTAACATTTAGTTGACATGTTATTTATCAATGCACAATTCATCATAAAATATCATATCTCATTAACTACATGTGTACATTATTATCTTGAGCATTACAGAGCAGCTACAACATTCACAAAACATTAATGTCCAACTGTCAATGCATTTCTTCCTGTAGTTGGGAGAAAGGAACACTCCTTTATCAGTTTTTGTACTGGACACTTTCAATACATTAGTACAAAAGAGCCAGGTTCACACCCATTTGATGAATCGGTAGTGCATCACAGGACGGAAAGGTTCCCTCAGTGGTTGGTTCTTCTCCAACTCGTGTCTGATCTCGTGGATGTGACGTCCATTCTTGTACAGGTCGATGCCGTTGACGACGTTTTTCTCGGGGTGAAAGTGTGGCATGTCCACGTAATTCCTCAGCTCTCGTCTGTCCATGATATCTATATATACGTATAGTGAAAACAGACAAAACTTAATTTTCGCCTTATATACCGGTATTTCAAACATATGCTGTTTCATTTCGTGTAATTGTGATTATTTTGTTTCAATTTTGCGTTAATTAAAATAAATGATAAATTAAAAAAATAACACATTTTGAAAAATATAAAACGTTTACAATTTAAAAAGCTATTTATGAAAGTTAACTAATGAAGAAAAATAACAACTTACTTCAGTGTTTCCAACCTTTAGATCTTGAAGAGAATGGGTGTGCACGCTGGTGTTGACACAATTTGCAGACATCGTATTTATATACATATAAGGGTATGTGGATTGTAAACAGGAGACCAGGAAAAAACCAGATCTGGACGGAGATATCCGTGTTGACTAAGTCGGCGAAAATGAAGTTTTCCGACCTATAATCCCCAGGGGTCGATAACCCATCATTTTATCAGTCAAATCGGGTTCCTAATTAAGATATTGCCTACGTGACTGTCGGCGATGTTTTTAGGATGGAAAACAACAAATGATGCTAATTATTTTATATCAGAAGTTGAAGATACTCTACAATTACACTGTCTTTGAGAATGGAATGAACACTTGGAATTTCTTTATTATTGAAATATAATTGAAGTTTATTCATTGTAAATAAACCTGTATCTAAGATTTGAGAAAATTGACTAAAAGGAAACAATGTTCACCTTTTCTGTTAAATTGCAAAAGCGTTCAGTATTGTCTACATCTTATATACGAATAACTTGTACATATCTGTATGTATAGCTCAGGGATTTTTGAATGAAAATCGTTCGAAGTCGGAAAGTCAATGCCCTGTTCATGTTTGTGTGGAAGAAACAGACTGTCAAGGCCAGCTTATATAGAGTATACAGTACAAACAATTTCTCTGTCTACTGACTCTGCCCCATTCAGAAAATATCAGTGTGCTGGTCATTGACACAGTTATTACAAAGAACAGCCAGAACGCCAACACTACGTGAATAGACCTTTCGCTTCTGAAGTTAATCAATTTCACTCTCTCTTGTAATATAAATGCCATTAATACTTTCAATGTTCTTTATTGTCCCATTAATGTATAATATACAAAAAGTGTCCTTAAGGAATGATTTTTGAATGAATCTTTTCATAATGTTCCGAGGAAAAAAAGATTTGCTTTGAGTCACTATCTGACTCATTCACCGGGTACAGCCGACAACAAAATGAGACTACCTATGGTGACGTGACGAAATGAACGTCAACGCTCTTCTGGTGACTTAGCTTTTGAAAAAGCGGCCATTTACATTGTTTGTAACATCCTCATCCAATAATTGTAGCAATTATTAAACTCAAATTTACTTTTTAAAAAATTGAACCATGCAATATTTCAGAAGCTCTTTTTAAAAATACCGTTATATATCAATCGAACTTTATTTTTCTTTTTTATTTGAAGACATTTCTGCAGAGCATGCACATGACAGTCTCTGTGTATCATTTTCAGAATAAAATGCAAATGGCATCGTTTTTAAAAGGGGGGGGGCTAGACGTATCTGAAATCTTGACCCCCCAAAAAAACTAATCCGCCAATCTCCAAAATCCTAATCCATGGGGGAAGGGGTTAGTACTTCTATTCAGATGTTAATTTTGCGTATAACACTACATTTCTCTATACTCCAAATAAAGTGGGGGAGGAGGCTCCTTCAATATGCGCCCTGCCCCCTCCCCAAAACCCCTCAAAATGTCCGCATTCATGTAATACGTTCAATATTACATGATTTAATTTCGTAATTTTATTATATGTATACGATTTTTTTCAACAATTTACTCTATCTGTTTTTATAAGAATGCAAAGAGCACGGTCCGCAATGAATAGCCATAAATTGAAATCATTTGATTTTTAGAGAATTTTTTTAAAATGATATTGTCTGGGCTTGAGTCTTGAAAAATATAATTTGTCTGCACACGAAGATAGAGGGCAGATGTCATTCTTATTTTTCTTTTGCACTCCATGCAATATGTAAAATAGCAAAAGTAAACATGACCTACATATATTGATATGTTTTTTTTTAAAGCACGTGACAACTAAATAGCGACAGCTGGTGTTTCTCTGTTTTTCTAGACTTAGATTGTTTACAAACACGACATAGTATATATAGGAACGGGCATCGGATAGTAAAACATTCAAAGCTTGACTTATAAAGTGATTCCAGAAGAAAAATAAGTAAGTACATCTATAAACCGATCGTAGAAATAGAGGTATAAATTTGTTTGCATGTATTACAGTTTAAAAATCTTATTTCGTATGATGCATATATTTCTTTGTATAAATCATTTTACATGCATATAGTTGAAATTTTTACTTATGCGGCCATTTTTATTGTTTTAAATACTAGTATTATTAGGGCTCTTTATTTTTTATTGAATACATTTATTATAAAGCTGGTTTTATCTTGAATACAAGAATCAATTTTTCAATAAGTTTTTGAGAATTGGAAACATGTTTATTTTCTTGACTTGTTCGTAGAATAAAACCCTGACATCATGGACAGGCGAGAGCTGAGGAATTACGTGGACATGCCACATTTCCACCCCGAGAAAAACGTCGTCAACGGCATCGACCTGTACAAGAATGGACGACACATCCACGAGATCAGACACGAGTTTGAGAAGAACCAACCACTGAGGATTCGAACCTACAGCACGGGGTCACAAGAGGAAGTCTCCACCCCCGTCGGATCCCCATCCACACCTTCGGGGTCTCTCAGCTCGATATTTCGGTGGACGTAATTGCTATTGAGATCAACGTGAATCGATATTAACTCTATTGAGCTATTTTAAAAGAAGTGAGTGTGATGTACGTAAAGCACGTTTGACGTGGACGCGTAAGACTAGTGTGATCGACGTGAAACGTTATGTATGTGTTTGTGAATGTACAATGAATGGTTCTAGAGATGTGTATGAACAACGAAGTAACAGTCTTGATGACAGTTCGTTCTTGTGATACTAACTATGCAGTCTTTTTGCATTCAGTGTTCTTGCTGGACTTTTGCAATTTATTATTGTTTTAAATTTTTTATATGATTGTTTTGTTATGATATGAATGTATCTTAAAATACACAACATTACGCCTATTGTTATCTCTCTATAACAACATTATCTGTTGGTGTGTCTAGCCACTGAAGGAACGTTTCCTGAAAGTATAATATAAAAATGTATGAATTTATCTTCTGTTAAGTTCATACCGTTTTCGCATATCAGTTTTTAAATTTATTTCTTTGATTAACATATCAATTTCTATATCGTGAGGTTTGATATAAATGCTATTACTATGCAACTTGCAAAGATTCTTTTGAAATAAACAATATATTAATTGAAGAGGTGGTGTGGTCAACAAATTAATAACTCGTAGATCTTCCTTAAATTTTTAAATAAGATAATTTAAGCTATAAACTTTCTTCAAATAAAGAAAAATTCCATATACACTTATCATCTTTTAAATTTGCATATTTTCTTATATCTTTATGCCAAGGTCTTCTTCTTATACCCTAAAAATGGCAACAACCGTCCAGTCCTTTTCATCATGCGTAATAGGGTTAATATAACCTGCACTACGACCAGGAAGGTTTGTTGGAAAGTGCACGTTCAACTTCATCAAATAAATTCATTTCATGAGTATTCAAAAGTCAAGACCAGCGTAAATAAAATGCTGACAATTTTGCTGTCTTTTCTATCTATTATAAAAGGTTGGACACTAGAATAGTTCACATCACAAACGTTCTAAAGGGATTTAGACGTTAATTCCAAATCTATTGCCAACTTTATGTTCTCCAGTTACTCATTGTTGTTTTCAACA
This sequence comes from Magallana gigas, assembly GCF_963853765.1. NCBI lineage: Eukaryota > Metazoa > Mollusca > Bivalvia > Ostreida > Ostreidae > Magallana > Magallana gigas. Next base: position 48,297,890 of record NC_088855.1, read on the forward strand.
TTTGCTGTCATCTCTGTCATATATTGCTTGTCAATATGTCTAAATTAATAAAACGATACATTTCCTTAAATAGCTTTCTGTTCACTTATATGTACATGTACATGTCACGTAGTATTTTATTACACTTTAAAATTTCTTTGTATGCTTTTGCAAAATAAATGCCTCTACACGTCAATGACGTGATTCATATACTGTAATTTATCTGCAAAGAAGAGTGATATTGTAACATTTTATAAGGTCCAGATTTACCTAGCAAAATGCATGAATACTAAAATTCCTCTTACAACTTCTTATTGAAAGAAAGTCCAGTGTTATAATTAACTTAGCCTTTCTTGATTATAGGTGAGCTTATTTTGCAGATGTATGAGCTCGTAGTGAGTGTATTATTGTTGACTCGTTCATTAAGAGCAGACGAGAACATAGACATTCAACACAAACAGTTCAAGGTCTTATGGCGTCTCAGCCCGGCTACACATCGCATTGTTTACATGGTTTACTCATATTTCAATCATAGAAAAGTGTCATGCCAGCAAAACGTACTCAATAGATAAATGATGTTGAAGCAACTATCACATTCAGCAGCACATAAAACATCTGAACACTTCATAAACCTGAACGGAGATGGGCTTTTTGATCATGATATAATTTTGTTACATATATCTATTCAAAAATTTTCTATACATTCAAGAAGACCCTGCAAAATGCTTTAGACAAAGTGCCCTTTTAACTAAAGTTATCTATTATGATCGAATAGCAGAGTCAAATGAGTACTCGTTGATTTCATTTAAAACTGGGTGTCTTTTTCTTGCAATATACTAAGTTATGCTACTGTATAAAGCTATATATAAAGCCTGCCTTTTCATCAAAACTTTTAGATATTTTATTATCATAAAACACCTTATGATTAAAATAGGAAATAGTTTTGGTCACCTAATTGCCTTATGTGAATTTATTTAAACGAAACTATGAAAAGTTTTCATCCACATCAAAACACAGATCCATTCTGAAATATGTGAACGGTGATTTTATTTTTGAAAATTTAAATGTTTTTTATCTCGAGGTCAGACAGAGAATTTTCAAAAGAAGTTGCTCTGGTTTTTCGACATTGGTAAAACAATTTGTCTGTGCACACGAAGAGAGAGGGTGGAGGTCATTTTTATTTTCCGTCTGCAATTCATTCAATTGGCAAACAACAGACAAAGAATGGATATGAGGACATGCATACATATTCAGATTATTCTAGCAAAATAAACAAGAGCTTTAAAAAACATGTTTTTTTCATTCACGAGACTACTTTACAGTGAAAGCTGTAGTTTCCCTGTTTTTCTCGAATTAGATTGTTAACAAACATGGCGTGTTTCCTTTAAAAAATGGGAAAAACGGAAACTACATTGAACCCGGAAAGCTATCGAGATATACCCGTTATAAAACTCTTCCAGACAATGAAAGTACCATGGGGTGCCAAACCATTATGACAGTTGCCATAGGAGGTTTTTTTTATCAGTTTTTGTTATAATCCATAGCTGATCCATTTCTCATAAAGAATAAGATTCAGTGATAGACCAAATCGTTGAGTTAAAAGAAAATGAAATGATGATGATGTGACGAAATCAGTATCAATTTGTCTTTTACTAATTAACAATTTTTTTTCAATCGATGAGTTCATAACTAATAATCAGTCACGAAATCATTGACAATCAAAATATTAATTAGTAAAAGACAAATATGTTCACGTCAAGATTTACAGTATGATTCCTCAGATCTAATACAGTTTACCTCAATTCATAAATAGCAAAACCAAAAATATGGTGCAGCAACATTTACAACAACATTCCTTTAAAACTAGAGAGTTAATATATAGTTACTATGGCTCATCACCATTTTGTCTGAAATTCTCGAGTCTTCAGGTTTGTATTGCAAGATAAGTTTCTATGAGCTCATTTTGATTTTATTTCAATCTTAAAAGTTGCTACATGGCTCACTTACTGTGTAGTATATTTTAATCTGCCACTGAGGAATGACTCTATTAAACAAAATGGATACTTCTGTATGTGAGTCAGTTGTTGACTCGTTCAATGAGTGCAGCCGACAACGGGAGAAACAATGGTGACGTGACGGAATGAGCGTCAACACGTATAGCTCAAGGTCTTCTGGTGTCACAGCTTAATTGAAAAACGGTCATTTACATTGTGGGCATTTTCCCTTTTCCTTGAAATTCTAGTATTTTTGCAGCGCATACACATAGTATCTTTTTATCACTTTACTACAAGAAATCCAACATAATACATGCAAGTTTACGTGATTTAATGATCATTTGTCAATTTAGTAGAATATTTTAAATCCTTTATTTTGTCAATTACTTCCAATTACACGTATTTTTTTTTATCAAATCACTTTTAATTTCACATGCTGTTTCTAAAAGGCGCATCGAACAAAGTAGAATGAATCTGCATTAATGATTTGTTGACGGTTTTCAGAGAATTTAACTAATGATTTCATTTGGCCTTGACAATCTCAAAAGTTGAATAGTTTATCCGTGCACACGATGCTATTCTTATTTTTTTTACACCCCATGCAATATGTAAAATAGTAAAAGTAAACATGACCTATATAAATTGATATGTTTTTTAAGCATGTGACTACTTATAACTGACAGCTGGTGTTTCTCTGTTTTTCTAGACTGCGATTGTTTACAAACACGGCATAGTATATATAGGAAGGGGAATGGGATATTTAAACATTCTAAGCTTGACTTATAAAGTGATTCTAGAAGAAAAAATAAGTAAGTACCTGGGTTAAAATATTTAAATTTTGTTTGTGTATAGCAGTTTATAAATCGTAATTCTTTTTATGCTAACATTTTTCTTTGTATGATGCAATTTAGATATAGTTGTTAAAGTTTACAATGTGTGTGTCTGGACTAATGGTAACTTAATATATCCATTAATTGTTTTAATCCAAATTTATATACTATTGCTTCTAATGTATATGCCTCATGATGGTTCTTGCTCTTTAAATATATTGCTGTTTTTACCTTCAACAGACATCAATTTAAAAAATAACTTTTCCTTAAATGCACAAAACGTTGCAAAATCATTTATTTTCTTTATCTTGGTCGTAGAATAAAACACTGACATTATGGACAGACGAGAGTTGAGGAATTACGTGGACATGCCACATTTCCACCCCGAGAAAAACGTCGTCAACGGCATCGACCTGTACAAGAATGGACGTCACATCCACGAGATCAGACACGAGTTTGAGAAGAACCAACCACTGAGGATTCGAACTTATAGCAATGGGTCACAAGAGGAAGTCTCCACCCCCGTCGGATCCCCATCCACACCCTCGGGGTCTCTCAGCTCGATATTTCGGTGGACGTAATCGCTATACTGAGATAGACGTTTAACGCCATTGAGGTGGGTGTGAACCGCTGAAGAAATGAGCGTGATGTACGTAAAGCACGTTTGACGTGGACGCGAAAGATTACTGTGATTGGCGTGAATCGCTATCTATGTGTGTGTGAATGTACAAAGAATGGGTTCTTGGAGATTGTAAACGAACAGCGAAGTAACAGTCTTGATGACAGTTCATTCTTGTGATACTAGCATGCAGTTTTTTTGCATTCTAAATTCAGTGTTCTTGCTGGACTTTTGCAATTTATTATTATTATTATCAATTTTTTACTTAATTGTTTTGTTTACAATGATTTGTTCTGAATGTAACTTAAGTAAAATAAAGTTTTAATACCCACATCACGCCTATGGTTATCTCTCTGTAACAGTATAATCTGTAGGTAACTTAAAAGAAGTTCCTTGAAGGTAAAACATAAATCAACGAATTTCTATATGTGCTCTGATAATTCATACCGTTTTTGCATATAATGTTTAATATTTCTTTGTTTGAAGCATGGTAACATATCAGTTTCTAAATCATTAGGTTTGGCATAAATACTACACACGTACAGATGCCTTGGAGGTAAACAATAAATCAACATAAAGAGGTCCTGTGGTAAACAATTTAACCATCAGATCTTCCTTAAATTTTTAAATAAAATAACTTAAGCTTCTTGTATAAACCTTTATCAAGCAAAGAAAAATTATATTCAAAGAACCGTGAATTACACACTTGCCATGTTAAAAGAGTCTTAATCATCTTAAACGACATCATTAAAATCTTCAGGTTTTGATAAGGATATATAGGAAAATAGAAGAGTATGCAATAGATAGTTTGACATTTGACTATATGAACCTCTTTAAACCAAATAAATCTAAGAATTATTTTTTGATTTTGCGGTTACTGGATCAAATACTGAATTTTTGTTTTCAACATTTGCTGTCATTTTGTCACATGTTGCTTATCAATATGTCTAGTTTAATGACACGATACATTTCCTTAAATTGATTTTTTTTTCACTTATATGTGAAGTTTCTTCTTATGCATTTGCAAATGCCCCCGACGAATCGATGTAATTCATTATTATACTGTACTTTACATGGAACAATGAGTTACTAATATTGTTTAAGATCCACATTTACCTAACAAAATAAATGAAAACGTGAAAAATGTGTCCCTCTGGCAACTTCTTATTGAAAGAAAAATAGTTCAGTGGATCGATAAAACTACCATTTCTTGAATATTGCTGAGCTGTTTTTTGCAGTTGAGTTGGTGCATGTCAGTTGTTGACTCGTTCAATAAGTACATACGACAAGAGCTTTTACACAAACAGATCAAGGTCTTCTGGTGTTTTAGCCAGGCTAACTGTGATTGTTTACAAGGTTGAATTACTGAGATAGAAACATTTAAAAACAAGAGCTTGGACTTTGGGTAGTTGTGTCAAAGAGCAACGTGACGTAGACCTGTCTATTTCATTGCTAGCCACTCAGCCATGGCTTTTTGAAATCATCAACACTTGTCTGGCTTTAGAGCTAAGAATTCGCAATCTATGCATATTTTACTCAAAACAAGCGTCATGTTAACCCGTTTTGGTGCAAGAAAGAGATGTACGTCCTACCGAAAGTCTAAGGTCTTGATAGAATGGTTCTAATTTTATTAGATATATATTGGTTAGTTGTCTAGAACTTTTCCTAGACCATGCAAATTGTTATTGACAATGTGCGGATATAAAGCTGAGTCGAATGAGTACTCAATGAAACTGTGTGCCATTTTTTAGCAAAATTATGCTACTATTACATAAAGTGTGTATTTTTTATATATAAAAAAAGTAAGTAGGTATATTTTTCACAAAAACTTTTTATAAATACTCTAATTTAAAAATATATTTAATATATAAAAATATATAATATTACTCTTGTACGTATATCAATTTGGAAACGTTTATACTTTCAAAATATTAAAACTGCGTATTCATTTAAACAGAAAATGTTCAGTGGAACCACTTTGAACGGTAATTTGTTATTTCGAGGTCAGATATAGACTTTTAAGTAGTGGCAAACAATTTGTCTGTGCACACGGAAAGAGATGGTAGCGGTCATTCTTATTTTCCGCCAGCATTCAACTGGCAAACATCAAAACAAAAATAAATATAATATACATTAATATTCTATTGCATACTTATACTATTAATAAACTATTAATATATTTCATCGCAATATTAACAAGACCTTTCTGTGTTTTTCACGAGATTGCCTTACAATGACATTTCGCGTTTCTCTGTTTTTCTAGAATTTAATTGTTTACAAATACCGTATATTTTTAATAATGAATGAAACCTGAAAGTTTGTTAAAATATACCTGCTATAAAGCGCTTCCAGACAATGAAATTTACAACGGGGCACTGACCCTGAATAAAATCTCCTATGGGGAATCATTTAAAAATTCTCCAACGCTGATTCCTTTCATTGTGAGTCGATAGTGGAGTATTCGTTGAGTTGAAAGAGAAGGAAATCATCACGATGTGACGAGTTCAGCAGCAATTTGTTCAAGTATCTGGCTTCTCAGATCTTTTATAATTTACCTCGCTCACAACTAGAAAGAAAATGTGATAAAGCAACAATTCAACAACATTCTAATGTACCTAGACAAATAGTAACCCTAACGGAGAATCATTTTTATCTGAAATTGTCAAGTTTGAATACTCATATGATTCAATTACAACACCCCTTTAAAAATCATAGACAGGTACTAATAGTAACTCTAACCGAGATTCATAGATCCTCATTTATATCTGAAATTTCTAAGTTTGAATTCTTCATCTTCAGTTTTGCACTGCACAATATGCTGCTATTGTGAACGTTTCTTTGAGCTCGTTTGGACTTGTCCGCCAAAGTTGCTACATAGCTAATAACAATACGTCTCTTACTGTACAGTGATGATATCTAGTACCAGTCAGGAATGGTCTTATTGTATAAAGGGTTTTTACATAAAGTTCCATGCAAAATGGATACTGCTATTTGTGAGTCAGTTGTTGACTCGTTCAATGAGTGCAGCCGACAACGGGTGAAACTATGGTGACGTGACGGAATGAGCGTCAACATGTATAGTTCAAGGTCTTCTGGTGACACAGCTATTGAATAAACGGTCATTTATAATTACATTGTGTGCATCGTTCAAATATAATATACATATGATATACAATAACTATTAATATAGCAACGAACATACTCAGCACTACTTCATGAACCTATATTATACTGTTGATTCTACAGTGAGCTGTATCTTAAAAACAGAATTGAAATAATAGTGATATCCAGCGCATGCACATGGCAGTCTAGATGATTATTTTTCTGTCTATCATTTTACCAAAAGTATTGCAACATGATGCATGCAAAGTTTACGTGATTTAAAAACTGTTTGTCAATTTAGTAGAATAATTTAAATTCTTTACGTTGAATACTTCCAGTCCAAAAAAAAAATAAATTGTGATATATCACCATTCGTTAACAGCAAAATGTGAATCACATTGTTGATTTTTTAATGATTTTCAGAGAATCTAAAAAATGATTTCGTCTGGCCTTGACAATCTCAACAAAAGTTAAATAATTTGTCTGTGCACACGATAAATTGATATAGGTTTTTTTTTAATAAGCACGTGACTACTTATAACTGACAGCTGGCGTTTCTCTGTTTTTCTAGACTGCGATTGTTTACAAACACAGCATAGTTTATATACATGTATAGGACGGGAATGGGGTCGTAAAACAGACTATGATAAGCTTGACTTATAACGTGATTCTAGAAGAAAAATTAAGTAAGCACATATCAAATGATGTAGATATAAACATAAAGATTTTCTTATTGTATTTTAACAGTTGAATTTTTTTTTACTATTCATATATTTCTTTTTATAAATCATTTTACATAAAGTCGTAGAATTTTGCAATGAATAGATCTAGAAAATGTTTATGATTGTGAAGGACTTTTGATTTATGAAAAACCATTCTTTGTATATAGCTGTTTATATGTAAATTTATAAACAATGTTCTCTTGCAAATTTATTTATTTTCATAAATTTGATTTCAGAATAAGATTTCTGACATTATGGACAGACGAGAGCTGAGGAATTACGTGGACATGCCACACTTCCACCCCGAGAAAAACGTCGTCAACGGCATCGACCTGTACAAGAATGGACGTCACATCCACGAGATCAGACACGAGTTTGAGAAGAACCAACCACTGTGGATTCGAACCTACAGCACGGGGTCACAAGAGGAAGTCTCCAACCCTGTCGGATCCCCATCCACATCCTCGGGGTCTCGATATTTCGATGGAAGTAATCGCTTTTGAAATTAACGTAATCGCTAATGAGATCAACGTGAATCGCTATTGACATGAAAATACGCTATTGAGCTATTTTAAAACAAGTTGATGTGATGAACGTGAATGATTGAATGAATGAATGTTTATTTCTCTCAAACCATATCAATGGTACACGAGGTACAAAAAAACCAAAAATATTTACATGTACAAATGTACAAATGCATGGTCAAGTTAGGAAGAGTACAGAGTTAAATAAATCGAGCTAATATTTTTGTATCAAATATGGACAATTTTTTAATGAATCAATGTCATTGGTATTCATAAGGTTCTCACGATTGGTATTCACGATTCTTAGAAAATGTTAATGAACAACGAAGCTAAAGTGTGGAAGTAAATTTGTACTTTTGGTATGCAATATTTTTGTATTCTTTATTCAGTGTTTTTGCTGAACTTTTTTAATATCCCATTATCATGTTGTATTTGTTTGATAAACATGTTATTTTGATATATTAGAACCTTTTAAACAAGACCTTGGATTTTCAGTAGGGTGTAACGATCTATTTCTTGCGTCAAAACAAGTTAAAATGAGCTGGTTTCAATCAAAATATACACCGATTGCATAGTCTTCACTCAAAAGCCAGACAAATCCTGTTATTTCAAAGAGCCATGGCCGAGCGGCCTACAATGAAATAGACAGGCCTACATCCAATGCCGTTTGACACAACCACCCAAAGTCCAAGCTCTTGTTAAAATGGTTCTATAATAAAGTTCCGTTACACAACAACAGTTATTTTTCTAAGAGGACAACATAAGTACGTGTGTCATTGAAAGTTATTTTTGGTGTTCTGTTGAATTTACACCTTATTTGTTAAATAATTCTTTCGTTTGATACCAGGTAAACATATCAATTACTTATTCCTCATTAGAATTATTGGAATTAAGTATATATCAAACTTAAGGAGGAATTGTAAACATTATCATTTATACACGAAGGCATTGGTTAATGGCATTGAAAACGAGTTTCCGTACTACACTGAGTCACTTAAATTTGTATAAAGGTCCAGCTTTCCACACAGCAAAAATATACTGCAATTGTATGCATTTTAGTTTGGGGTGCAGTGCGGTGAGTAACATAGCTCTTTTGGTTATTGTTGGACTGTTTCTGGTTGTGAGTCACTTGTTGACTCGTTCGTTCAGAGCAAACGAGATGAAGGACAGTTCAGGGTTTTTTGGTGTATCAGCGGTTATTTGCTACGTTCGCCAGAACTTCGATCTCAACGTGTGTAATACCAGTGGATTCAATGTAGCTAAATGATACAACACCTATTACTTTCAACATCACATAAAAAAAGATTTAAACACATTTGGGCCCTCCAAAGAAGTACGTTTTGGGGGGAGAGGTTTTTTATTCTCTTTTGAGAAGTGGATGGGCGTAACCTACATTGATCCTGTCCATTTCTCAAAAGAGAATAAGGGGGGTTTGTTTATCAAAAACATATATCTTCCCTCTAACAAAGTAAGTTTTGGGAAAGTTGAACTTTTTATCAGTTTTCTGATATATTTTTGTTAAACATACATTTATTATTACATGTTAAAAAAAAGGTGTCAATTTTACTTGGTTTACTTATTTGAATAATCAGGGGCTTTAAGTGTCCAGAACTTTTGATTTCTTTCAGTTATTGATTTGAGCCAGTGTCCTTTTCTAGAATTAAAATAATGCTACCCTCATATTCAGATATAGATATAAATCTTAAAATTATCATTAGAACCTTTAATGTTAAATATATGGTGTAGTTTCTGTTACTTAATATTTAAGCATTTTTTTAATCTTCCAAACATCAGTTTTTATTGAATAAACATATAAAATATTATCTGAGAACGATTCTTTAAACTATGAAATATTCAAAATACATATATATCCATTTCATAAAAGAAACTTCAGCTTGGACGTTGATTTGACTTTGAACAATTTAAAATTGTTTTAGTACAACAGTGCAGAAAAGTGTAATTTTTTTCTGCAATAATCCCTGCAGCCTGCATGAATTATCAAAGAAAGCATTTATATTTATATACTTTTAAAATAAATCATTGAATTAATCATAAAGAGTAAGTAAAAGTAACTAAATTGTTGTCAATGTACATCAGTACGTTGAATAGAGGAAAAATAGCCAATGTTTCGTTTGAGGCTGACGTCATTTCGTGCAATTCGTAATATTTCATAAGTTGCTGGAGATTTTCCTATGAACTAGAGGTGAAAATGTAAATATAATCGGTTGATCTTTTTAAATTATATATAAATCAGTATTTTGCTTTATTTGATATTTTTTGTTTTCCAATATTTTATATTCATTATAAACTTTTTTTTTAAACAAGACCCCTACTGGCGTGCGACCAATTCTCGCCGAGTACCATTTCTCGCCAGTCATTGTGACGTCATTTTATCAACACATAAAATTATAGACGAAAAATGACGTCACAATGCACCGGCGAGAAATGGTACTCGGCGAGAATTGGTCGCACGCCAGTACAATTATCTTTCTTAACAAGGAATAGAAAATCTTGTAATCTGTTTATATGATACTTTAGTGTGATATTTTATACTTCCACTGCATGAGTAATAATAAAATCGTAATGTATATGTAATAATAAAATGGTAATGTATTCAGCTATACTTAAAAACCGAATCACAACCTAAATATAATCAAAGTACTGAATAACTGACGGGAGTTGATTTTGTCGATGTTTTTTTATCTTAAAATCAATTATATGTTATTTTGCATGACAAGTACATAATTTCAAGGAAAAAACATCCTTGCATTGGTTGTTACATAAGAAATGTTTTAGTTTCTAATTTGTATTTGAATTACGCACATTTTTATAATATGAATTTTTGGACTTTTTCGACAAGAATGTCGAGAAACCCCCATATGAACCATGTTAAATAATATTTAGAGTAAAATTAATTCAATCAAATTATGCATCAGTAATACAAAATATTTCTCGAAAATTGTATGGATCCAAGCAATATTGAACTCTAGTCTCGTTCAACCAAACGCTCGGCTGACACCGTAAATCTCCGACAAGCATTTACGGAGACAGCCGAGCGTCGAGTTGAACGAGACAATATTGAACTCTGGCGTAGGAATACATACGACTACAAAAAATATTTAAATTTTTCGTACCATTTAAAATCTGACTATTTTCAAGGTATTTATAAATAAGTTTCCTTGAAAAACAATCCTTTAGCATACATTACATCGAATTCATCAATCATTTTCAAGAACTAAGTCTTGTCAGCAGCGATGATTTGTGCTGAGGTCCAAACACTGTTTCACTTTCGGTTTGTCTGAGTAACTGCATAGGAGAGTTGATTAAAATCAACTCCCAAAAAGCATTCTCTAAACTTTTTACAACCGCGTTCAATCTCATTATTTAGCTGGGTTTAGTTCATTAAATTAATAGACACAATAAATAATAGCCACGTTTTAAAATGGTGTCTTTTGTTCTACTTTAGATGTTGACTAATGAATATATGTTGATGAATTTATGATGATCTAGACTTTCTCTAAATTGAGAGCTCGGATTGGCGTTATACCTCTAGAATAGGTTGTATTTACCTTCCATCTTCCCAAGAATTGGCTGTTAGTTCTCTTTAACGTAGGGATCGACAATAACCACAATTTACATATTTTACTCACTTTCTACGAGAGAGATTCAGAGAAATGAAAATAAAAATGGTCCTATGCTCTCTTTTGTGGTTCTTTTGGGCTATGAAGGATAGCTATCATTGCAGAAAAAAATCACACGACCCGCTGACACATGTTAATTATGTAATTGTTTTATTCCTTCATACCCACATGAACTACAATCTACCTTTAATTAGATAGTATTTTGTGGGGGAAGGGGTGTTATTAACATACACCTATTTACAAACGTAATTATAATATTAAAATTTTACAAATTTAAATTTCTTTTATCTTAACTGTTAACTTATTTACAAATAAACATACTACAAAGACTTTTTTCAGATGGCGCAGTATAGATGGAGTTTTAAATTCGTACGACGATCGGACTACATAATAAAACATCACATACTTTTAAAATATGCCTTACAATAAGCATTGAAAGATATCCACCTCTGTACTAGCAGATAATTTGAAGGTACTTCACCAATTTAAAAGACATTGGACCGCAGATATGAGAGATTATCTAATAGAAGCGCAAGTATGCCACAAAACTGTAGTAGTAGAACTATTTTAACGAGGCCTTGGACTTTCAGTAGGATGTAACTATCTATTTCTTGTGTCAAAACAAGTTAAAATGACGCTGGTTTCAAGCGAAATATACACTGAGCCATGGCTGAGTGGCCTACAATGAAATAGACAGGCCTACGTCACATTGCCAATTGACACAGCAACACAAAGTCCAAGCTCTTGTTAAAATGGTTCTATTTAAAGATTCTTCGATATAAGTTTTTCACTGCCATTGTAATTTATGTAATAAATTGTGGATGAAATACTTGCGGTTGAACTATATCTTTACATATATGGTTTTTTTTAACATTGATACAAAAAATTGTTATTTATATATTCATGAAATATTCTCGAGATGGCGTTAAATTAATAGGCAAGCAACATCATGAAAGATGAAAAGTTAAATTTATTTCAGAAACCATACACTTCGTGAACACCAAACAGAACATTGTAATAAACATGCAAGAAAAAGAGTCGTACAGATTAACTTTTCTGTCTGTCAACTACTTCATTACGAAGCGCTGAGCACTGGTTGCTCAGTGGTGAAAACTGGGAACACTGGTAGCAGAGGAGGACTGGGAAGCGAAGGAGGCGGAGCCAGCCACCAGATGGGCGGGGTCGACGGGGCTGGAACTGTTCGTCCAGGTGCGGGACACATTTTCTTGACCCATTTTATTCTTGATTTGATTTACAAATCGACCATTTTTGCAGACATCTATTCCATTCACGACGTTTCTTTCGGGATGGAAATGTGTCATTCCAATGTAGCTTCTAAATTCTCTCTGGTCCATGATCAAGTTTCTTTATATAAAGATAATTTAAAAAATTCATTTATAAATGGATTATTCATATTTTCAACAGTTTTGTTAGAATAACAAGATTGCTATGGTAGCATATGACTGTCTCTGCGATCAATATGCAAATTTTTCTTTTTCTTATTATGTCCATGTACAAGGTACTTTGTCGACACACCAAAAACCAAAATACTTATGTACATATGCCAATAACTATGTAAACGTGCAACATAATCAAGTCGACATGTAATTGATGTTATCGACTTCTGTCCCCTGTACATCTAAGTTATCTTACATGTATGCAGACACCGAATGCAATTGAATTATACAATGAAAATGTGCAACTTGCGACTTTCAGAAATCACTTCGATTTTCGGTCGAAAAGCCTAAATAATGATAGTGGCCTAATAATGAATCATTTTACATTTCTACCAAAAATAAACTCCATATCAATGTTAACATTATGCCACCATAGGCACAAATATCGTATAAAAGTACTTACTATATCAACTAGTTAGTACCAATGGAGAAAATACTTTAGGCTATAGTGTTTTGACGCGAATGTTTACGTAAATTGCATCACGGGATCAAAACGGCGGGAAGTTTGCAGGGGAGATAATCATACTTTTTAGTTGTGACGAACGATTTTTAAACGTTTAGAAATCTGAACAAATCCGTTGTCATGCATATTTTCATTTGTTTTTTGCATTTACATGTAAAAAAAAAACTGTTTTGATCCTATTCAAAGACTTCAATACACTTCATCGATTCAAGCACTTCTGTCACAGGAGGGCTTGAAGTCGCTGGACAACTCATGTAACCAATTAAAAATTCAAAATGCTAACGTTAGGTATTTCAATTATTTTTTTAATATCACTTGAATGTCTAATATATATATATATATATAATAAAATGAATTGTGCAACATATGAAATGCTGTAAAAGAGAAGTGTACTGTGAAACAGTTGACAAAGTCACATTGGCATGCAAACCATTCACAATAAATGCACTTTCCTGATGCTTGAAATATTTGAGAGTCAAAATATCCAACACCCCTGACAAAGTTTACATCACAAATCACTAGCATCGTCAGCTCTGATTTTTTTTCGGGAAAGAAAATCCTTTTACGGATCCTGTAACTGGGGAGGGGGATCCAATGGTAGGAGAGGTGGGTTCTCCCTCCGATCCGGCGCTGAGGGTGCGAGGTTTGGCGCTAGGTATCCCGTGTAGCTGTTGGTCAAGTTCGTGCCTGATCTCCTGGATGTGACGTCCATTCTTGTACAAGTCGATGCCGTTGACGACGTTTTTCTCGGGGTGGAAATGTGGCATGTCCACGTAATTCCTCAGCTCTCGTCTGTCCATGATTATCTAAATATGCCGACACTGCATATATAAATTAATTGCAATAGGTGAAACCATGGATAGAAGATGATCTTATAATTATTTAAAATGCAAAATGCATCTATTTACTACCGGATTCTTATTTTAAAAATACATGTATGAGGAATATTTAACAATATTGTTTGATTTTGTAATATCTAATTTGTGAACAGATTCTACATTTCATTTTTTCTCCATAATATTTCCATTTTCCGGTGGGGTTTTTTCTGTGATAGCACTACAAATCAATATTTTTATGTATAGCTAATACCTTTCATCGATGAATATTTTGATATTTAATCGTACAATTGCTGCAAATTGTATAAATATAAGTAATAAGAAACCATTCTTAAATATTATGAGGTGATCAAATACAATCGGGCGTGATCAAATATATCATAAAGCAAAATAAAGTATTCGATCATCCCGACTGTATTTGATAACCTTTTAATACTCAAAGATTCCTTATTTCAAAGAAAAACATTTTCTTCTCTACAATAACCATAAAATACTTACATGTTTACAAGTTCTATATCCCTTGCTTAAACTATCGAAGCCGGTGGGTTGCGGCTTTTTTATGTCTAGGGGCTAATTGGCGGGAGAAAAAAAAAGTTGCGCAAACGCAATCATTTATGGCTCCTAAACTTAACGAACTGTAAATTTTGTTGTGCTAAAAGTATCGGCCAAGGCTAATTTCAAACAAATAATTGTCAGAGCAAGTATTTAACGATGAACGGTCGAGGCTCCTCGAGCTTTTCCCTCGCACATAAAGGTCCACGACCGATTCCATCTGTTTCCCACAAACAAAAGTTTGATTGATGACAATAAGATAAATTGTTGTGCTGTAGAACTATGAATTTAAAGACGAAGATTACTCAGTGATACACAGAACCTCACATAGAGTTTAATGGAGGTTGGAAGCAACTTTCATGACTTTTCCCAACATAAGGAAGTTTTTATTTTTTTTTTACATTGATATACTACTCGTAACAGACAATGATTGTGATGATAGGATGTCAATAAACTCCCAAACGTGATCTGACAATGAAAAAAAATCTAACGATGCGTTTTAATATCATGTTGTTTAATGAACATAAAATGCACAAGACATGGATTTCAGAGTTCAAAATGAGAAATAGAGAATGCTCTGAAACCAGCAACACTCTACAGTATGTCACTTTTTGTAAGCATTGTCACATGACACAGTTGTATGACACAATTTTTTAGGGGAAATATTTCAGTGACAACCAAGAGCAACACTTCTGATACAGAAAGGCACATTGATTCTTTAAAATATACCAAAACAAATCTATTACTATTTTTGGGGTTTGTACCAAAGTTTTTATGAAGATAGTGATATAAATGGATATGTCCCATATCTATCTATTGAGAGAGTAGAGATATGCACCAGCATTTAGACATGTACAGTATGTAGACAATATGCACCAAGAGAAAATAACGCTCAAAGAAAAATTGAGCAAGCAAACATTTCATGTACAGAACAAGTATAATCTTGGGTTAATACAATATTAAATACATTTGAAAGCTCAAACACAAGTATACAGGAATCAATTGTGACATAAACAATCAAAAAGTGAGTTAGAATAAAAATTGTAGGGTGAAAAAACCCATCCCTGTGTGACGCCAATCTGTGACTGGAATGTTACTCTCTACTATCACAACATAACGAGTCCCAGAATCAAGAGCATAGACTTGGGTCAGGATTTCAACACATTTATAAATATCTTATTTACTATAAATGACACATGACACTTTGTAATTACTGGTAACATAAATGAGAAAGTTGTTAGTTTGCTATCTTTACAAAAGTGTACAAATTCTGACAAGTCTCATATCGCTTGCTGATTCTGGGGCTTGAAGAGCCTTTAGTCTGTAAATATTTTAAGAATTGCATCATGTCTAAGAATAAAGCACAATGCTACCTCTCAATAAAAACCGGTTTTCACTGATATTTGTACATATAAATTGCAATTTGGAGTAATCGTGGAGAGTATTATTAATATCCCTAGGAATACTTTTTATTTCCTATATATCTACAACCATTCACAGAAAGATGTAATGCTAAGGTAAAAATAATTGTACCTGCACCAGTAGAGGACTAATCAGACCTTCAATCACACTTAATACTATTCATATTGACATCAATAAATCTAATCATAACACCTCTACATGTACAACTTGTCTTCATTTATCAGAATTGATGAATAGGTAAAGAAGAGAAAATATATACATTCAAAAAAAACGGTATTCTTCATGTAAAGAAATCTCTCCTTCAATACCAGTTAGTGTTTAATGGTATACACAAACATAGTAAACATTATAACAGATCTCTAATCTAAGAAATGTATGACCTTTTCAGTGACAACAATAGGTTAACTTTTAGTTTTGTAAGTTTGATTATGGATTTTATTATGACCAGAACAATAAGGAAATTTTCTAATACATGTACCATATTTCATCATCTCTCTAAAGGTGAGGCATGACATTTTACTGAGGTATATATTTAGACTACAAGTACTTCAAATACACATGTACCTGTTTATACATAACATACATATATCCAATTAAAACATTTTGGCACAAGTGCATGCTTTAGACAGTAGTCTCATTTAAAATTCTGCTTTAAAATTGCCTATAATATATTCAAATTCACTCCCCCTCCCCCATCCTTCAGAAAAAAATTATAAGGTTTAATTAACCTATTGTATAAGTTTCAGATATATCTAATAAAAGATTAATGAATTTTTTTCGAACAATTTTAAGAACAAGGGCAGATTTGTAGATGCAAAAAATAACTCTTGTTAACAATCATCAACTGCCCACTAATACTTGTTTTAGGTATTGTAAAACCCCTGCATCTTTCAGCAAGGTCATGTGATCCACCCCGGGGAATTCCTTGTGGTAGATGGGTTGTTTCTGCTGCTTCTGCCAGTTGAGACAGGCCCGTAGACTACGAACATTCACCGTACCGTCTCCATTGTCTGGGATGATTTTTGGCTGAGAGTCGAACCAACTTGATTTATCATACATTAAGACACCTGAAATTATTGTCATAAGCCACTGAGTTACAATCACTTTAATAAAACCATTCTCATTATTTTGAACAACCCTGAATACATTTTTATATGCAGTGCTTTAGTAAAATAAGACTACTGTAGACTCCTAATTAAATGCGTGGAATTAATATTCACGTAAAATCGCAAAGAGCACATATTGCGGATATTATGATCTCCCTTTTATTTTCAAACAGATGTAAAATAAATGAAACTATGATAAAAAAAATTCCGCATTTTACATTCTAGCGATTTAATACAAAACAATTGAATCAGAATTAAGTACTCAAGTAAAATAAAGAATTTACAGTATCTACAAAAGTCTTTTAAGATACTTTATCCCTTAAATGCATTTGTATGGGATTGTGAATTACACCTTTACCATATAAATGGTATATGTGGTAATGTCATCATTGAAAAATATGTGGGATGCACTTAGATTAACACTTGAGTATTGTGACATTCCAAATTCTGGACAAACCTGGAGTCTTGACGTTGATGCCATGGAGGCAGTGAACTTTGATCCCTGGGGGCGTGAGGTCACGGATTAGATTGACTGTGTCTTGCCTCATGTACCAGCCATCCATGTAGTTAATATCCTGGAAGAACTGCTTGTAGTCGTTGACCGTGTAGTTCCTCTCTGGCTGCATGACCAGAATCTCGTCCGGACCCCACGCCTTGTCAGACGGCATCAACCAGGCGGAACTGGGCATGCTCCGCTGCTCCTCCCGAACCTTGATTGGTTTTACAAATACAACACCAAGACTATCACCTGTAAATACACAGGAAAAGGCTCTCTAAATCTTACTGTAAGTCATTATGACCCCTCAAGGTAGTGATGTAGCTCTGAAAGCAAGTTTCAATTAATGTGATCTATCACCAAGTATTCATTTCCCTTGTTATGGATTGTTAAATGGCAGGACTATTTACATTCAAAGAGAAATAACTCTCAAAAGAATACACTGAATAGATAAAGAAGGCTTCAGAGATAAATCACTCATGTTGAAACATTCTACTTATAACCAATATTTATATACATGTAGTTGAATTATTGGTATTCATAAAAATTATACTGATTGGATTTTCCAAAGAATTCAATACATCAAATAACATAATATGAATCAATTTTTAAAGTTGAAAATTATTTTGTTTTAGTTTAAGCTTTTTTTTTAATGTTAAAATCAGTGTGCATACCCGAAGCAAAGAGGCGGAGTGGTTTGATGGCCCCAACCCAGACCCCGGCCAGACTGATGTGGGCCTCCAGGTACTTGTCCTTCCAGGCCTGGGACATCTGGTTGTAGAAGTAGAGAGAGGTCGGGTTCCCCATACTGTGGGCCAGCAAGATTACCCGCGTGCTGTTGTTAATGCGATATGTATCCTCAATCAATGCCTTCATTTTCTGGTACAGCTCTTTAAACTCATCTTTAAAAATACAGGTATATATATCATTTCATTTAACAATTGTCTTTCTGACAACAGTATCAGCATAAACACAAAACCTAATAGTATGGTTTGTTTATCAATTTAATAGTTTGAAATTTTCCTAAATATAAGACATTAAATTTTGACAGATCTGAAGTTTCTTCATTGCCAGGGAAAACCCTAAAGTCACTGTGAAGACAAATCTCACTTGGTGCTTTCCTGAAGTCGAAGGGGACCCCTCGGACGGATACACCCCTCTTGTACCCCCAGGATACCATGGCATTCACAATGGGGGCAAAGTATGAGGCTGAAGAAGAGAAAAAAAAAATCGTGTTAGCAACTCAAAAGATGACAAAGCAATGGCTACAATTTACTCTGATGAACAGAGACTACATCAAATGTGCAAGTTTCTAAATGTACATGTCGATTGTATAACTAAAGCTCCATTTAAAGGACTATGTGTGGTATGGTCAAATATCTGCCCCCGATTTCAACCAATTTTTAAATAGTATCGTATAAAAATAAAATCTTCACAAATCATTGTATAAAGGATTCCTATAACTTTAATGTTGATTTGAGTCATCATTGCTCATTCGCTGTTTATCTATGACGTCACCTAAATGACCTAATTCTCGGAAATTTGCAAACAAATGAAAATATTCTCATTTTTGCACTATATTTTGCATTTGGAGGTATAGAGCGCAGGTCTGCTCAAGTGCGATTTTAACATATGTTTTTCTTCAGATAGTTATACACGTTATATTAAAAAATGGTACTTGAGCAAGCCTCGATGTTTCCCAGTCGAAAAACCATCGGAAAACACCCATATTTTGCTACAAAACACCAATTTATCAAAATAATGCAATCTTCATGACGTCATTCCTACATTATGACGTCACTGTGGTGATAACCTTTTACACCTTCACTTCCAATATGATTTTAACTATCTTTCACTTTATTTTTAAAGCTCTTTCTAAAACTTTGATTTTGGGGGCAAAAAATGCATAAAACCGCACATAGTCCTTTACAAAAGAATATTACCAGCACTTCAGAACACAATCACCGCATACAAAAAAAACCTGATACAGAAAACATTATAATATACTAGTAAACTAGTATATAGACAAAATGTAAAAATCAAGATTAAGATTCCTCAACAAACCAAAATTTCATTTTTTTTTTTTTTTTTTTTTTTTTTTTTGAGCACAAAGGTATTTATTGTTTTTTTTTTTTTTTTTTTTTTTTTTGATAATATATTTTATTCAGAAATACGCAACCCTTTACAATATCTGATTGCCCCGGGCCAGGACAAGCAGTTAAAAAATCTTAACTAATAAACAGATTATAACAATCGAATAAGTTCTAATATTTTACCTCTATATATTTTTGTTTTTGAAAAATTCAACATCAAATCCATTTCCTTAGAGAGAGATCTTTTGAAAAAATTCAAAAGCGTGTTACATGATTGAAAATTTTCATTCATTCTACATGTCATTTTATATTTATAAATTACATATGATACATATGATATAATTGTATTCAAAAATACTGTTTTTGAATTTTTTTCTAAATAGAATCCTATAATGATGTGTTTCCAGCATACATCGAAATTCAAAATACTATTCAATTTTTGCCACAATCTTTGTACAGATATACAATCAAATAAAAGGTGCTTAATGTCCTCCTTTTCACACGGACAGAATTCACAATTTGCATTAGACCTTGATTTACATTTGTATTGAAAGGAATTACAATTCAAAATATTATTTAACAACTTATAATTAAATTCACTAAGTCTTTTGTCATACATGTTCTTAACCTTTTTTTCATAAATATCTTTCCAATTATCTCTACCAATATTAAATAAATTGTTAAATGCAGATTGGTAACAAGGTGGTTTGAATTTTTTATGAAGCAAGTTTACATAGTAGAATTTACATTTCTTATCGAATATATCAAATGTTCCCTTATGAAAATTATAAACATTTCTTTTCAGTATTTTTGTATAAAAACAACACTTCATATCAAAACACTCACTTTTTTTCTTAATTACATTCTTTAAAATATTGTATTCACACAACCAATTATTTTTCTTCTTTAGATCATTTGAAAGTTCTTGTAGTGTTTTGAATTCACCATTTTTGTTGAATAAATCTTTAACAAACAAAATTTTACTCATTACCCAGTTTTTGAAAAATAATGATTTTCCCTTATGTTCAAACAGAGTATTATTCCACAGTGGTTGTTGTGCAAATGTTACATTTGAAAGTTCAGATATATTAATTAACCTTTTACATTCATTAAAACAACACAGCATTTCTTTATACACAGTAGGTAGATGTAACAAACATACAATATTTTCAACTTTTCTTTCAGACATTGATAGTATATAATCTGTATCTAACCCCGTGTTTTTTATATATCCTTGAAATATGTTATTAAGAATGCAAGATTCATCTACAAGTCGTTTTACCCACGATGCTTTTATAGCCTTAAGTTTCAGTTCTATGTCTACTAGACCAACGCCTCCGTCCTCAATTTTACCAATTATTGTATCTCGTTTTATTCTATCTCTTTTATTCCAAATAAAATTAAAAATGCTACATTTGATCTTTTTCAAGAAATCTTGATTTGAGAGGGGTAAAATCGACCCTACGT
Organism: Magallana gigas; assembly: GCF_963853765.1. Lineage (NCBI taxonomy): Eukaryota > Metazoa > Mollusca > Bivalvia > Ostreida > Ostreidae > Magallana > Magallana gigas. Next base: position 48,319,193 of record NC_088855.1, read on the forward strand.
AAATCAGTTTTGAAATAGCTAGAGAATTTACTATACAAGTTTTTCCAAAAATAGTAAGTTTTCTTTTTTTCCATGATTCAAAAAGTTTTTCCATATCATCGTAATTTTTTTTCCAGTTTAAATCAAAACATTGTTCTTTATTATGTCCAATAAAAATTCCTAAACATCTTACAGCATCGTTTGTGACATTAATTTCGCCAATATTAGAATGTTTATCTTTAAGTTTTCCAAGAAGTATACATTGTGTTTTGTTTAAGTTAACTTTAGATCCAGCATGATCACAAAAAGACTTTACAGTTTCAATGGCTTTGTCTAAGGAAAGCATGTCTCTAAGTGCTAAAGTAACATCATCAGCATGTTGTAGATTTTTAATTTCTGTACTCATATTAGCAATTTTTATACCCTTTATATCATTATTAGTTTTAAGTTTTATAGCTAAAATTTCTGCAATAAATAAATACAATAAAGCTGAAATAGGACATCCCTGTCTTATACCACGCGACATTTCACATGTTTTTGAAATCCAGCCATTGTTTTTTATTCTAAAAATTGGATTAGTATACAGTATTTTTACCCATGAAATAAAATTATCTCCAAAATCAAATTTTTTAAGCACTTTAAATAAAAAGTTCCATTCTACCGAATCAAATGCTTTTTCGAAATCTAACAACAATAATAATCCGTCTTTATCATTCTCCATGCAATACTCGTAAATATCTAAAATAGTTCTGGCATTGGCGCCAATAAAACGACCTTTAATGTATGCAGTCTGTTCGTTACCGATTAAATTATTAATAACTTTTTGTAGCCTTCTTGCTAATATAAACGCAATAATTTTGTAGTCAGTGTTTGTCAAACTAAGAGGTCTGTAATTTTTTAGATTTTTATTATCTCCTTTTTTGAAAAGAACAGTAATTAATGCTAAACGTTGTGAGAATGACAATTCTCGTCTTTCAAATATTTGCATGAGCACATCATAAAATAAAGGACTAATAAGTTTCCAAAAAGATTTGTAAAATTCACTTGGTAATCCATCTAACCCAGGAGATTTGTTATTTTTCATATTATCTATAGCTTCTTTGCATTCTGCGAGTGTAGGTCTAGAATCTAGTATATCTTTTTCATTCTTCTTTAATTTTGGACAGTTAAAATCTTCTAAGTAATCACATATTTTTTCGTCTTCAATTTTTTTAGTTTGATACAGATTTTCATAAAATTGTGACATTTCCTCTAAAATATCAGAATTAGATGTAACGGTTTCATTTCCTCTATTTAACTCGTATATGGTATTATTTGTTTGATGTTTCTTTTCTAGTCCTAAAAAGAAATTTGTATTTTTTTCACCTTCACTTATCCATTTTGTTCTAGATCTAACTTGTGCTCCTTTAGCTATTTCATTATATAATGCATCTAAATCTGATTCTAATCTCCTTTTTAAATTCATGTCTATTGCTGAACTAGGTAAGTTTTCAATATAATCTATTTCTTTTTCTATTGATTTAATCTTATATCTTAAGTTGTTTTTAGACTGTTTGGAATATATTATAGAGAAATCTCGAACTTTTACTTTAAATAATTCCCATTTAGAAGTAGCGTCTAGAGAATCATCTAACTGATTAAAGATAGAATTAATACCTTCTTTATAATCTTCTTTTTCTAAGTGAGAAATATTTAATTTCCAGTAGCCTGAGCCTCGTTCTAATGTATTGAAATTGGCACATATTTTTAAATATCTATGGTCACTCATTCTTGTGTTATTATTATGCGTTCCCGGTACGTGCCTCACAACAAAAGTTTTTATCTGGGTTAGATTAATATTTTTAGCAAAGATATAATCAATTCTGCTTTTGGGGTTATTCTCGGAATCACACCACGTGCGTCCATCTTTATGCGGATTTTTAAAATGCCAAAGATCTTTAAAATCAAGCTGATTTAAAATTTCTAACAAACGTTTCGAAGATTTATCATTTTTCTTTTCCATGCAACAGTTAAAATCTCCACATAAAAAAACTTTACTTTCTTGTGGTATATTGCATGTGATGAAGGTTTTGAGTCTATTAAAAAAGGGTATTCTGGCATTATCACTATTTGGTGCATAAATGCTTACAAAACTTAATATCTCGTCATTTAATGTTACATTTACTAAAACTTTTCGTGCGTCTTCTGATTTATGTGTATTAAGTATTTGAACATCTAGTTCTTTTCTAAAAAGTATAGAGACACCTCTACTGTAAGCTGAGTCTGAAAAAGCGTGTATCGATTTACCATTCCAGTTAGTATCATATTTTTCTTTAAATTTTTCTATAAAATGTGTTTCCTGTAATAATAAAACATCATTTGATGGATTAATAAAGAATCTTTTTTTTTTTTTTAAACAATTTCAGAAAACAGAGACCTATATCGGCTTTCAATTTTTTTTGCCAAAGAGGGTATGGTCAAGTTTATGATTTTTAAATTAAAATTGTTTAATAAAAAATTTATAAACTTGACCAGAGTGAGACCCTCTTTTTGTACAGGAACAGTTTAGTTACAATTGGGATCCGTTCAAATTTAAGATTTTCCAATTTTTCTTAAATTTCAGTTCAATTTCTTGTTAAAAGATGAAAGTACCGGTATAGCAAATATTAAATGCGAATTACAGTTCACTTGTAAATTTTATATGTAGGTTTAAATATTATCTACAACTCTTAATTTTTATTTTCATAAATAATTTTTATCAAAAGTATTTTACATTTTATTTGGTCATCCTTAACATGTATTTGGCTCTAAATATTCTGTACCCAGTTTCTATTAACGATACAAAAAATTCATAAAAATGATTGAAAGCCGATATTGGTGTCATTTTTGTATAATTACATTTCAAAAATGCTTTTTATCGATCCATCAAATAATGCACTGGTGTGTTGAGGCACCTTAAAAATTAATCCATCTTAACAATTTCTGATCCTGAGCAATGTTCAATAATTCTAAATTATCCTGAATTTTTTTATTCGTACTATAAATATGCCTTTTATATGGACAAATTTAATTAGTCTTGTAGCGTTAATATTACACAAAGCTACTCATCATCCTGCTTGGCTAAGTGGCTCCATGGAGACCTAGTACCTAAAGATTAAGAAGATAGAGCCACCGATGGACCGGTACAACTGTTTTTTTAAATTTTATCTCAACTTGTATACCATATTTTTTCCATTTTATCCATTGTGGCTAAAATTGCAATAACTTTGTAAAATGCATGGAAGCCATTAAAAAAATTCTTTTTATTTTATTTCATTTATTAAGTTTGAAGGATAAATAACATTTTATTGATGAAAAAATACTTTGAAGCTGAGGATTGGAGGACCTTAATCCATGTCATGACATTGTGACCTGATCGTGTCCAAATGAAATAACAAACACTTCATTGACATGTCATAACAAGGATATCATTGAAGCCACTTGTGTATGATAGTACATGCCCATTGACTTAATGAGTAAGGGACACGACCAGAAGTATCCACTGATAGTGAGACAAATGTTCATATGACTATCCACTCTAACTTAATATTTGTCAAGTTTTTGTGGTGTGTGTGTGGCTAAACACATTAGGATGTTTGGATTTTATCTTATATAAAAATCAGGAAACCCAGGCCAGTGTTTGAAGTCATACTTTATACAATTGAACATTTGCTAAGCATAGGTATCAGAATAAGAGAAACGATGTACATACAACCTATTTTTAATCATTACATTTTAATGGAAAATGGTCCAATTGCATCATGGTCTATAAATACTTGTCTGATACCATAACCACTCAGCAAACAATTAGGTTAAAGATTTTCAGCTTGGAATTACATAATTAACAACATGCAGAAATATCCATGTTTACAATGCATGATTTACAGGGGCTATAAACTCAATGGTTCCCCAGTGTTGTTTGTTACAAGGAGGGGCTATCTCATACGGTTTTATACATCTATATCTGAACCACACTTAACCAAGAAAGGAATTTCAACATCTAAATGTGTTACTAATTTTTATCTCTATTCTGCTATATCTCTGTCAGTGGCTACATTGAGTAGTTTTTTTTTCTAATCTGAGGACCCCACTGACATGCATGTCCATGTAAACTGGGATACTCTCTGAGACATTTGCTGTATTTCCTTGTTTTCTGAGATACATGAATCATCATACATATACATGTAGTACATATAATCTGAGGTACCCTTTGACATTAATTGTATTCAATATTTTATATCTAAGTCAACATGGGTGTAATCTGAGCTTCCCTCTGACATGCAGGTTCACACAATCTATGGTACTTTCTGGGGTGAGTTCAATGTAAAATCAGGTATCCTGCCATACAGGTACAAATTATATGAGGTACACTATGACATGCAGGTAAGTGCAATCCGAAGGTACCATGAATCACGGTAAGCATGAACATGTCATCTGAAGTGCCCTCTGACATAAAGGTCAATTTATTTTTAGGTACCCTCTGAGTCTCCGACTTGAAGATCCATTTACTCTGAGGTACCTCAGAACCAAAAGACCACTCTGAGGTACCTTCTGATATGCATGTATACTCTACTGTATCTGCAGACTTTAATAGCCTTGTTACATTCGTTGACCATTACTTACTAACAGACAGCTGGGACGGGTCCAGCCACTCTACAGTGGATGTTCCCCCGAAGTTGCTGATTCTGATGTCTACCCCCGGGGTGTTACTGGTCGTGTGGGTAGTCCTGTTGTACACTAACCTGGAATACAAAACAACATGTCATCACTACAAGATTTCTCACACAGTCATGAAAGTAATAAATTAAATAACATGTACCATAGACTTCATATGCATCTCAATCGCTAAAGTAATAAATTTCTTTTGCTAAAATTTATTCCAAAAGCATACTTCATGTTGTCTGTGAAGCAGTCAATGACAACAGGGGCCAACTCCTCCAAGTTTAACCACAGGCTGAAGTAGTCAGCGGTCTTCTTGACACACAGGGAATGGGGAGTAACCGTCTTATTAAGCTTGGCTTCAAATTGGGTTCCTCCATCACCAGGAACTGAAATAAGACAACTGAATGCTAATAATGTTCTCCATTGATCCTTATTTAATTTGATCACATTTTAAAGAGCAAACATAAAAACGCTTCAAATGCAAGCTCAAACAGCTTAATTAGTTCCTACCACAATTTGTTAAAACTGTTGGTTTTTAGATATCCTCATTTTACAAAAATTATATCTCTGTTATATTTTACTCACAATTTTTATTTGCTTTGTTAGAAATAATAAATTACATGCTAACTGATTAATATTTACAACAATGATGTCATAGGCAGTTCAATTTTTGTAAACAGCACAAATTAAAGGGTCATGGTCACTATTTGGGTCAAATTTTATTTTTTTCTATTTTCATTGTTTATAATGCTTTACTAATACATTTCTAATGATCAACCAAAATTTGAGTGTCAGTTGTAGAGTTAAAAGCAACTTTAAGCAAGATACAGAGTTGCTATGTGCCATGTTTTGGGGTACTTTGGTTCATTGCTGTATACCTGTTAATGTTCTTTTTTAAGCTGATTTTTCTACCCGCTACAGTAGTCTGTACTGAACATAGATAAACTGTAATTAAACAATTCTTAGTATTTGCCAAATTCATTTTAGGTCTGAACCTAGAATTTTCTTTTTAACACTAAAGAGTAAACAAAAACATGACCTGAGCTTTGCTTTGCTTGCATAACAAAGAATTGGGATCTCTGTGTCTTGCTTAAAACTCCAAGACTTACACTTGATATAATCCCCAAAGGGTCTCATTGGAATCCAAGGGTCAGCTCTTAGTACCCCAAGGCTACCCTTAGGAAATCCAAGGATACTCAAAATCCCAAGGAACCCCAATGATAGAAATTAATAAACAGTGATACCCCAGGAGTATCGTTGAAATCAATGGTCACCACAAGGTACCCCAATGATAGAAATTAATAACTATTGATTCCCAAGGGGTTTCATTGGAATCAAAGGGTTGCCAACTGGTACCCCAAGGATACTGTAGGAACCCAAAGGATACCCCAAGGAAACACACAGATACCCAAATGATAAAAATTAATAACCATTGATACCCCAGCCCCTGAGGGGTCTCATTGGAATCCAAGGATCACCCTTTGGTACCCCAAAGAACCCAAATGAATCCCAAGGATACCCATGAGAACCCCAAGGATACCCCTGAGAACCCCATAGATACCTCAATCATGGAAAGTAAATGTGATAACCGAGGCCGGTCTCATTAAAAATATGAATCTGTATTATTAGGGTATTCTTGGAGTTCCTTGGGATATCCCTGGGGTTCTTAGAGGTGTGTCTGGGATACCAATGAGTCCCCAGGGGGAATGCTGGAGAAAACGTACCCAGGAGAAACATACCCAGGAGAAAACGTACCCAATTTATAGGGTATGTTTTCTCCTGGAGAAAACGTACCCGGGTACTTCTATCATTTACAATTATATGTATAAAGATATTATTCATAAAACGAATATATTTCTATACATCTATGCATTGAAATATGCGTTAAAGTAGCATTTGAAAATTATTTAATATGTCCAACCCCTTTAAAATTATAAAGTAAATTTAGTAATAAATTCATATACTTATAAAAATCATTCATTTCTGTATATTTATCATTAAGTACTATTAATTAGTATAATTAATTAATTCTCCTGGAGAAAACGTACCCTAGAGATTGGGTACGTTTTCTCCTAGGTACGTTTTCTCCTGGGTACGTTTTCTCCTGATACCCCCAGGGGTATCAAGAGTTTTAATTTTGTATTATTTAATTAGGGTATCCTTGGGGTTCTATGGTGTATCAGGAGTTATAAATCTGTATTATTAAGGTATCTTTGGGGTTCCTTCGAGTATCCATGCGGTATCCTTCGGGTACCAAAGGGTGACCCTTGCACCCTAATGAGACCCCTTGGGTATCAATAGTTATTCATTTCTATCATTGGGGTATCCTTGGGGTAAAAAGACGTGCCGATTGGAAATGCCTTACTGAGGCATTGTAATGATTAAACACTGAATGGAGAATAAATTTTGAACAAAATTCTGACCATGCCCCTTAAATGCCTAAAGAAATGCCACAATTAGTTACATTTAATAATCTAATTGTATCAACATATGAATAAGCTCGTTTTACCAGGTTTTAAAAATTCTTTTGACTAGTATTCTCTATATTAATTTCCTCTTGTTTGACTTCGAATTATCTCTTTTATGTTACGGAAAATGGTATTTTGCAATTCCTGTTTCCTAATTCTAAACTTAATTTAAAAATTTCAGCCTCAATGGTCCTATAAAAACAAACCCAGGAAGAAAACCCAATAAATAAATGAAGTTACACAACTACATGTAATACTAGTAAATTAACAAATAATCATGAGACACTCTGGAAAGGCATTCCTATAAACAAGTTAATCATGTTTTATCAGGACATATTAACCAACTAAATACAATCGTCTCCCGTCATTTTGATGATAGAAATGGGGATAGAAATTATCACCATGACAGAGATAATTCGAGATTTTTCATGTTTGATAATGGAAAAAGACGTTTTAACTGTTAAAGACTATATACATTAAAGAAGGTTTCAAACATAAATTTTGGCACATTATAACTTCACATTACACTGATATTACCCCTTATACAATCACAAACACACGATGCAAACTGTAGATGCAATATTAAAAATGAAATCGAAATTACCAAACATTATTTATAAATTTGTGATAAGTACAAATAAATATACATTATTTTACGATACGATGACTTACCTAAAATAACTGGATTTAAAATTCTACAGTGGACATCAGAAAAAATAAACAACGTAAATATAATTTTGATCAAAACACCACACGTTTTTGTTGACATTTTTTTCACTACCCAACTCGTTCGATCATGTGACGACGGGATACGAAATACTATAACAGTAAGCCGGATCTGACGGAGAAGAATTTTCCCGAAATAGTAATCAAAGGCAGTGAAATGTTCCAGGCCCAAAGCTCGCTTGACAAAGGTTGACACTATTATAATATTCAGTAGATATAGGATAAATTAAAATTATACTATATCATAGTGTCAAATATCATCAACTGAGCTTGGTGCCTGCGGTTTAGGCGGCCCACGACGGGGGGGGGGGGGGGGGGGGGTCAAACCTCGCCATTTATCCTAACCACCTCCTCTCCCTTTATATCTTTTACAGCTTACGACTTCAAACTTTTCTTTTTTGTTGGTTTTTTCTTTTGCATGCATATATCTTCCACTTCATTAATACCGGGTTTTTTTCATGGAAGAGGGGAGGTTTAATGTCATTTTTGGGGAGTTGATTTTAATCAACTCTCCTATGCACCTACTCGGGCAAAGCGAAAGTGAAACAGTGTTTGGACCGAAGCACAAATCAGTACCGCTGACAACACTTAGTTCTTGAAAATAATCGATAAATTCGATGCTATGTATTCTGAAGCATTGTTTTTCAAGAAAACTTATTTAATAATACCATGAAAATAGTAAGATTTTAAATTGTACAAACAGTTTAGATATTTTTTAAAGTCGTATGTATTCCTACGCTAGAGTTCAGTGTAGTCTCGTTCAACCAGACGCTTGGCTGTCTCCTTTAATATCCGACAAAACAGAGTCTCTCTTGCTTGTCGGAGATAAACGGAGACAGCCGAGCGTTTGGTTGAACAAGATATGAGTTAAATCTTGCCTGGATCCATACAATTTCTCAGAAATATTTCGATTACTGATACTATTTGCCATGCAAAATCACATATCTTTGAAATGATAATCGATAAAATCAACTCCCGTCAGTACTTCAGTACTTTGATTTATCATAAGTTAAATTAGCTTAACAATTTTGCGAATTCGAGGAGAGGGGGTCCAAACCCTCCAGATCCGTGCATGTTGTGTATACATTTGAACATATTTTATTGTTTGCTAGTGTGAATTATTGGTAACTTTATAAATGTCGTAATGTCGTTTTCCAATTTTTAATCGAAATTTCTTTCAGTAGATCAACTCAATATTATAATTCTAAGGAAGGCGAGTCTTCGGGATTATTAAGCTATTATGATATTGTAATTGTTCAAAATTGTAAAATAAAAAACAAAAAATGCCTTTTTTTCTTGTTGCAATGGAATCCATCCTCATTTTCTTACAGCTTACGGTAGACACAATTATGTGCATGTATCATTACAAAGTCCACTTACATGTACATGCCGGTGTAGTGCTGGTTAATTGTGATTGCGAGTTCGAATTTTACCGTGGTCAAAGAGTGATAACTATCTTCAATTTTATAGAGTAACATATGAAATTGTTCAAGTTTTAACTGATCCTTGCATATTCTATAATTCAATTCTTTGAGAATAATCATATACTTTTAATGTTACGCGCATGGGATCTGTATAAACATTTTAATGATTAACGACTGATTTCATCCACGAGAACCCAATTATTGGTCTCTCTCTCTCTCTCTCTCTCTCTCTCTCTCTCTCTCTCTCTCTCTCTCTCTCTCTCTCTCTCTGACTGAAGCACACTGATGTGTATTCTAACAATTACGCACTGAATTTTATAGTGTGATCACATCAGCTACTCGTACATAAATACGTGAGAGTTCCCTCGCTTTTGACACACTTTTATACTTAGGTAGCTTGACAGCAAAAATCAACTCACTAATATATTTTTAACATTTAAAATTACAGAGTTAAGTTATGACATCTCAGAAATCTATGTGGTCTTGACAGCTTTTAGTACATCTTTATAGTTACTCAGATATCTCGTGTAAATTCTTGATTACTTTCTTTTAGAACTCCCTCATTTTACACATTTTGGTTGATTTTTCTTTAATAAGCAGGTATGTATTTTCATTACTTTCAATGCTGATATGAACTATTAGTAAACTCTTTGCCTTATTTTTCACTCTATAGTTATTCAAGCGATTAAAATGGCTGGATATTATGACAGGCATTTTTCACAGGAGGTGTTAGAAGCTTATGAGGAGATCACAGGATATATCTTCTATGACCGTTTTGAATGTTAATACTAAATATAGTAATGTACATGTACTTGTATGTTGATATCTGCTGAATAAATATATACCCAGCCGCTCGAAATATGTGAACAAGTGTCTTTTACTAATTAACAATTTTTAATTGTCAATGATAAAATTGTTAATTAGTAAAAGACACAAGTATTTAAAAAATGGAGCATTTCTTTGAAAATAAAAAAAGGTTTAGTATTTAACGAGATTACAAGAGATATCTGTGCAACTTTAGTATTATTTATAAATAGGACTAACAGGATACTATTATATAAATAGTGCCTGTTTGGGAGGGTAACAGTTGAAATTGACACCCCGAGAAAACCATTGTCAACCGACGCGAAGCGGAGGTTGACAATGGTTTTCGAGAGGTGTCAATTTTAACTGTTATCCTCCCAAACAGGCACTATTTATTTTGTTATACTGAATGTCTTAATTTTAAAGAAAACTTTTAAAACTGCTTTTACATAGGAATAACGTGAATTCTACGGCGAACCGTACGCGCATAATTTTCGCGCATGTAACAATTTTTAATGTTACCCGTTGCTAAGTGCGTTGCTAACGCTGAGGGTAATAGAACGGATTATGAACTGCGTCTAAACCAATCAGATTTCAGTATTTAAAATGAAAGTATAACAAACCATTTATATCAGCATGATATGTAGATATCTGCTGTCTTAAAACACAGTTTCTTGGAGTGTTTGAATAAATATCTAAAAAATGGTATATTTCTCAAAAAGATAATACTAGTAGTAGCTGATCATGGCGTGATAAGATTTGAGTTAATATAATACTCTTTATTCATAGGACGGGCCTCCTGCAATGTTTATATATACCTGTACTACCAATATACATAAGAGTCTATATATATATATATATATATATATATATATATATATATATATATATATATATATATATATATATTTCAATACCCAGCAATTTGAATTGATTAAACAAATTTGTCTAAATTAAAAAAAAAATGAAAATAAAAATTAAGCTGCTAGTAGCTGACAAGACCAGAGTTGTCTGAATAACTATAATAGTGAGTTACGTGTATGACATACTGTAGTGTTTATATCAGCAATAATAGAGCAAGAAATCTACATTATACTGTCTCAAGTTCAAGTGACTTCTATTGATTAAACGAATTATACCCGGTATGTAAAAAATGATAAAGTAGCAAAATAAATCACCAGGAATATTGTTGAGGACGTACTAAAATGGTAATGTATATTAGCATTATAAATATATAGGTATATGCTGTCTGAATACCAAGCAATTTTAAATGTTTGAACAAATATTTCAAAAATGAGGCATTAATCACTAAAGCTACGGGTAGCTGTCGAGATCTCAAGAATCAAGGAATATCTGAGTGGTTATATTGTGATATCACGTAGAGGACCTACCAGAAAGGTGGTAAATATCTACTGTCTAAATACTCTGATACTTGAAATGTTTGAGGAACTCTATTAGAAAATAATGCATTTATCACTAAACTTACTGTATAGGAAATATTTGCCCCCGTTTTATTTTCGCCCCTTCCCCTTCGCTGTCAGCGGGAAAATTTAGACTCGGCAAATTTCAATGTCTTAAATTATATCTCTTTAAACACAACTATGTCTGGGCGAATTCAAGACGGGGTAAAACCGTTTGCAAGTAAAGAAGAGCTATTAAAACGTGGGTCGAAAATAACACTGTATACCAGTACAATATTTGATGATTATTCTGTGCGTGAACAGCTAGATTTGATATCTTTTCGCTTCTTGTTGTCAGCTACTCATATATAAATAGTGCCTGTTTGGGAGGGTAACAGTTGAAATTGACACCCCGAGAAAACCATTGTCAACCGACGCGAAGCGGAGGTTGACAATGGTTTTCGAGGGGTGTCAATTTCAACTGTTATCCTCCCAAACAGGCACTATTTATTTTGTTATACTGAATGTCTTAATTTTTAAGAAAATTTTACTGCTTTTATATGGGAATAACGTGAATTCTACAGCGAACCGTACGCGCATAATTTTCGCGCATGTAACATTTTTTAATGTTACCCGTTTCTAAGTGCGTTACTAACGCTGAGGGTAATAGAAAATAATATTAACTGCGTCTTAACCAATCAGATTTCAGTATTTAACATGAAAGTATAACAATAGCTATTGACATGCGTAGCTAAAGTAGCTGTAATAACTACATGTAGTTACTAGAAACTTACGTTTCTCGCTTCTTGATTATATTGTAGTCGAATAGCTATACATGTATACTAGTTATTAACTTTTTCTCACATACTGTAGTTGTAATAGCTTAGCTTCTAGTAACTAACATTCCTTAGCTAGTAACTATAGTCACAATAGTTTATCACATATTGTAGTTGTAATAACTACATGTATTTACCAGTAACTTACTTTTCTCACTTCCTAACTGTAATTGTAATAGTTGTTACTATAGTAACCTACTTTTCTTACATCTTGTAGTCGAAATAGCAAGTTACTACTGACTTACTTTTCTCACGTTTGCAGTTTTAATTAATAGTTACTATTAACTAAACTTTTTACATTTTGCAGCTCACATCTAACTAGGCCTTGTGTTTGCAGTTTTGTAAGATTTACAAACGGCTCGGATAAGAGTTGCCTACCTTTGATCCTATTTAACATCATAAGTACAGGTTATTAAAAAATCTCATAATTGTAGAAAGCACCCAACAAGGACTGCTTCTTGGTCATTTTATTTCACACCCAATGACATATGTGCACAAGATGCACTTTGTACATTTTTTTTTTAATTTGACATTTCGACGCATGCAGAGATACAAGTAGATTACAAGTCCCCTTTTTGAACCTTTCTTCTTTCCTTTAGAAACGGGTTGAATTGTATACATTTCATTACCAGTTTCAGCATCCGATAAATTAGGGGGGGGTTACAGGCGGTCATTGATTCATTGGAATTAGGAAAGTTCGAACCAGCATGAATATTTTAAAGCTTTTTACCCTAGCTGCTTTGCACTTCAGAATCATACAAACTACGCGAAAACTTGTCATGATTTAGGGCATATACAAAAAGGATGCGATGTAAAAGTATTCACTAAACTCCATCTTTTAATCATTGAATTTCTGTGTGTCTTTAAGCGTGTTTGTATAATATTACAGTATTCCAAGTAAATTTGAATTCCGTATCAAAGAGGCACTTTTTTATTTTAGGAGGCTACCCGCCGAACATGGGAGGTGCTTGTTGAATCTGGTAGATCTATAGATGTCTGTCTTAATCATCGCTATAGATACAGCTAGAAACATAGGAAAATGGAATGAGTGTTTCATACATCTTTTATCCACAATACTAGAATATCACAAATCGCTATTCTACGATGTAGCTCATTTGCATTTTATTTTTGTTGCTGCTGATTTTTTTTTTGCGGGGGGGGGGGGGGGGGGGATGAATTACTAACAATTCATACTAAAAAATGTATATATTGATACGCAATGGAAGAGTAAGTCGCGATCGGGCTTTTTTTAAAAATTAATTTAAAATTTATTCATGCAGCTTCGATCGAATTGATTGACGCGAGATGACCACTGTGTCTTTACAAGGGCGCACGTGTCACGAAATTCCAATACAGAGCTAAATTAGAATTGATCAGCAAATACAAAATAATTGATGTCCGTACAACCACTGTGAGTGTGGAGGCATTGGAAGATGGCGGGATGCTGGGAAATATCGACACGATTCTTCAAAGGAACGGAAACTGTTGTTGAACTGTTTAAATATATTATTGGCTCTCACTTTTCTTCTAATTATGTAAATAAATGATGGAGCGCTATTGTATGAAGTCAATTCTTGTATTAAATCGAAACTTAAATAAATTAGCACCTTCAGTTCCATTCTTTCATTGTGAGTTTGAAATGAAGTAAAACAAAAGAGAACCATTAATTGAACGTTAAACAGAGAAAGTTCAAAAAGGTTTATTTGTAAGGTGCAAACATCAATGTGGCATACTATACCTTATTCTTAATCAAATCGTTAATCAAAAAACTTACATGTATTTCTCTCTTTTTCTTTGGCCACAAATTGATGGAAGGATTCAAAGGCGGGCAATGCTTCGGGCTTAAATTTTAGACAAATCGGGTTCGCCCATTTTCTGTACGATGTCATATACATCTCCCATTCACTGTACAAAGTCATATACATTGAACGCAAATTTAAGCTGGACGATGTCATATACACGCCAATTCGCTGTACCATGTCATGTACTACGCACATTCACTGGACGATGTCATATACACGCCAATTTGCTGTACAATGTCATATACTACACACATTTACTGGACGATGTCATATACACGCCAATTCGCTGTACAATGTCACCCACTACTACCATTCACTGTACAAAGTCTTATACAATGAATGTCATATACAACGCCTATACACTATATGATGTCATGTACAACGTCCATTCACTGTGCAATGTCATATACAACTCAATTTCATGGTACGATGTCAAATACAACGTCCAGTTGCTGTACAATGTCATATAAACTGTCCGTTTACTGTACATTCTGTTAAATTTATTCTAAATACCATTTCCATTCACGTTACGACGTCAACTACAATACCCATACACTGCAAGATGTTCATTTGATTCCAATTTATTGCATAATGTCATGTATATGACAGAATTAAAATGAGTTGACACTGTAAATGACATAATGCATAGTGAATTGGCAGTGTATACGACAGAATTACAATGAATTGACATTGTAAATGACATAATGCATATTGAATTGGCAGTGTATATGACAGAATGTACATTGCATTGTCAATGTATATAACATTATTTACACTGAATTATAATTTACATTGAATTGGAATTGTATATGACAGAATGTACAGTGAATTAACGCTGTATAAGACAAAATGTATAGCAAAAAGACACTGTAAATGACACACAGTACAAAAATGAGCATTGTATATGGCATTAAGATTCTTTGAATTGAAATTGTACATGACATAAGATATAGTGAAATGACATTGTACATGACATAATGTATAGTGACGTGACATTGTATGTGTCATAATTTGTACAGTGGAATGATATTGTATATGACAGAATGTATAGTGAATTGACATTGTACTAGTATATGACATAATGTATAGTGAAGTGACATTGTATATGACAAAATGCACAGTGAATTGGCATTGTATATGACAGAATGTACAGTGAATTGGCATTGTATATGACAGAATGTATAGTGAATTGGCAATGTATAAGACAAAATGTACAGTGAATTGGAATTGTATATGACAGAATCAATGTATAGTGAATTTGCATTGTGTATGACAAAATGTACAGTGAATTGGCATTGTATATGACAGAATGTATAGTGAATTGGCATTGTATAAAACAAAATGTACAGTGAATTGGAATTGTATATGACAGAATGTATAGTGAATTGGCATTGTATATGACACAATGTACAGTGAATTGACATTGTATATGACAAAATGTACAGTGAATTGACATTGTATATGACACAATGTTTAGTGAATTGACAAAATGATCAGTAAATGAACATTGTCAAGACAGGATGTAAAGTAAATTGAAATTATAGTGTATATTACAAAATGTACAGACAATTGGCATTGTCATGACAGAATATGCAATAAATTGCATTCTATGATAATCTATAACTCTTCAGTATATTATGATATACATTATACTTGAAGCTAGTTGCATTTGGGATACTTTACCGACAGCTTGTGGCGGTGCGTAAATACGGGTAGCATCTATATCTAGCGGTAAGCCTCAGTCGTACATGTGGCAGGTACCTGTTGTTGGTATATATACAATGCATGCAGCAGAAACTTATTTGTGGAAGTTGTTAACATAAACTGACAATGAATAAGACCTTTTAGCTATAGACAAATGGTGTAGCAAGCGAAAGTTTGGTAGCAAACGAAAGGTAGAAGGCAAACTAAAACATGGCTGCAAGCATATACTAGTACTTGTATACCTGTATATTTCGGAAGCTTGTAAATTTACTTTTTAGCAAGCAAAGGCTTTCCTTTCAGCTAGCAATTGAAGCTTTGCAGAAAGCCTAGAAGCAAGGTGAACAAGCAGACGTGCCCGAGAGCAAGCATAGTGTCTGCCAATATACTGGTATGTAACGGCAATTCATTGACGTATTCAGAAACACGCGTTTTAGTCCATATAGTTGGCAGCTAAAGTTGAGGCTTGAAGACAATATCTAGTAGTTACCTAAAGCTTCTTTTACATCCGTTGAAGCGAACGGCTTGCAGCGACTTTTAAAAATATGTGGCAACTGGCGAAAGCTTGAAGAAATTTAGGTGTAATTTACGATTTATAGACAAACTTACATAGCAGGACTGTCTGCAGAAATGAGAATGTCTACAAGATGTAAAGTATGTCAACAAGGATGAAGAAGATTGAATACAGGCTCAGCAGTTAGCATAAGTTTGGTGATGCACATTAAAGCGAGCAAAAGTTAGTCGACGTGTTCCTGGAAGCGAATTGTTTGTAGACATTCTTGTCAACTTGTGGTGGGCATGTTGTGAACATACCTAGAAGCAAGCACAACCTCACCTGATAGCAAGATAAAGCCGTGGACTACCGAAATCTCTCCGGATAAGGGAATGGTGAACTAATATTTATTGATTTATGCATCCTTTCTAAAAACATTTTCTTAGAATTCTTTGTTAATAAGTTGTTGCTGACAAACGTACAGGGGTCATTTTGCTCCAAGTTACCTGTGAATAACAGTACCCGGAAAAAGTTTGACTCGGT
>NC_088855.1:48341048-48343548 GCF_963853765.1 Magallana gigas
GAAATTATCAGGAAATTGATTCTATTGACTTCGTTTGTAAATCTCTGAGTGAATATCGGCCGTTTCCAAGGATGGTAGGTAAAGGCGTACACAGACGTTTCAACTGTACTTGGACACACCAGCATCTCAAGTTGATGAACAGACTGATGTTTACTCTTCTAGAAAGATTTATGGAGGGAGAGCTACACGTACTCGTTGTAAAAGCCCACTGAAGGAGGCAAGATAACGCCGCCACAACACAATGAACGGGGAGAAGGGTATACTGTTTATCAAGCGGGTACCTCCAGTTTCTGGCAGCCGAGATAGTCGTCTGCACGAACCCGCAACATCTCTCGTCCTCACCATGGCGATCTTATCGAGTTTTATCGCCAGTAATGGAGGGTATTGAGAGAAGATTAAACTCGGGTACTTTTGTCCTTTTATGGTTTTATAAGGATGTTCAATCAGTATAGGTTTATAGATGTTTCTTAGGAAGAAAAACGGCCAAAGATCGCGGTGGCCAATAAAAATGATTTACATCTTTTAAAATCACTGTCGATTTTTTTCTTGTTCCTTGTTCTAAGAATTTAAAATCTTTTTATATTGCTGTAAATATTGTAGTTTCTACTTGAAACGGGAGGTTTGAGTTGGCTTTCATCATGGCAAGGGAACATCGGAGAAGCGTTTGTTAAACAACATGGGATAATGTTGACACTGGTCTGTGTATATGCTGGCCTGTGTCTCTGTATGCACAATGGATTAAATTTGATTCAGAACATCTCACTGGTGTTTGCATACCCGTATCAATGGATCAGGCAATTAAATATGTCCATTCTCATGAACTCGGCACCTTTACCCCCGCTCAGCATCTCCTAGCTTAAAAATCGAATATACATATGTACAAGCAATGTAAAATAATATGCATTTTTTCATATCTTTGAGTTTTCATATTTTAACGATTGCATAATTAATGCAGAAATAAAGACATCGATATGACAAATTTAGATTTTTTTCCTGAATTTCTTTCCACGCAGCCCGTTGATAAGGAATCTTGTCGTCTGCGAGGCATCTCACGAGGTCTACAGATGGCGCGTTCTCAGAAGCAAGTTCGCGCCACCGGATCGCTTATCTGTATATGGTCGCATCATCCCTAGTACAGACGATAATGATAATTTGAATATTCAAGACAACTGTCTGGATGATAAGATAATGTAACACCTTAAAAGACAGTCATGAATAAATATCATTGTGGAGAAAACATCACAAAAAGTCATTAATGTTAACAAAATTTTGACATCTAATGCATCAATTTCGGTTCCAAAACGTGTATGGACCGCTGAATGTAGATTTTTAGCCGGAGGTGGAAATGCCGAGTTCATCCTTTACATCACCGGGTCCTCTGAATAGTTCTTATGACAAATATTTTGAAAATGACTTGAGCGCCTTAAAATTCGCTGACAAAAAGATGTTTGGATAAGAAGTCATAGTTTTTGGAGAGTGAGACATTTAATTTGGCCCCGTATTTTCGATATAGCTCTGAAGCATTTACAAATACTTTGCAAAATCGCCAGGCTGGCCTAATACATGTAACTTTTTTGTCTATGGTATTTAGGTAATCCTTCTTGATACCCGTTTCTGAATACAAAAGCCTCCGATATTAAATCGGCTACTGTTCTCCAAATTGAAGTTAGCAATTTACATTATCAAATGCCTGAACAAACACGAAGTGGTGAATTACGGATAGCGTTTAAAGCACCTTAATATTTGTATCAGGGGAAGTACTAATTAAAACCCCGAGGTGCAGCTCAAGAGAGGGGATGGATGCATTGTGTTCTTAGAGTGGCCATTGTTCCATTATGTTTGGTCAGTTTCCAAAAGAAATTGATACATTCCATTTCCCTTTTCTGTTAATAACGAAACTTCGAAATTTGGTCCCGTTTAAAACATCTTTTTATCTTTATCATTTATTTTAAATTTTGCATCGTTGATTTAAAGTCTTTGGATGTCTTTGAAATCGAAGTCTGGATTATTGATATAGCGTCTTTTCTGAAGTGACTTTGAAAATTCTGACTTGTAACTTTAAATTGATAACGTCTTCACATTATCACAATCAAAACAACCATTGTATTCCCAGAAAAACTTTCCTCTTTGCTGTTTGTATATACTCATCTATTGTTCAAAGCGTAAATTGTCGCAGAGATTGGAAAAGAGGGAGCGATGTTTAAATAATTGTCCGTCAGGGGCAGTGCTCTTTTGTCTTTTGTAGCCGTGGATACGGCGCGTTTGATTCTGATGGAATGATACGTTCCGTTATTTTGTCAACTCGTTCATGATTAAATGAAGAAGGGCGCTGTTTGCTTTACTTAAACTTTAGAAAATCGGATGCAGAATAGCGAGCGTGTTTAGGCAGGGACGCCATTTGAAGGCGTCAGTTAATTCAGAAAGAAAAAATAGAAGGATACAATAAAATTCGATACAGCGGTTTTTATTTGAACAGCAACAAAGGAGTCCATTTTCTTAT
>NC_088855.1:48348548-48353548 GCF_963853765.1 Magallana gigas
ATGGTAAGAGGAGAATCAACTGCTGGTCGTGCTTCAGCAATCTCTCAGATTTTTATCATGTCTTAGTAAGGTTGCGGCATTCATGTCCTTAACTAGCGGTACTGGGGTAATCTGATGGCATGTAATGAGCACCGGTATTCTGCCACTGAAATCGTAATTATATTTCAGTTTTGTTAGTTTTCAATAGCTTTTTGAAAGCTTGAAAAGGTTGCTTTTTCATTACTTTGAAATTACCAATGTCTGTTGAGAAGAATTGATTACAGCAATTCAGCCCAAACTACAGCTCATTTTGACATACCAGCTATAATCTTCATTGTGTATAGAACTTGGGATAAATACTTCTGATGTAATCAAAGATTTAATAGGATGTGAAATCTTTTAGGAAAAATCAGTATCTCCATTCTTAATTATTGCGAACACAAGAGCTACTTTTCAATGGCATTGTGCCTTTTCTCCATCTTTTGATATGAGTTTCATGTCATTGAGGATAAGTCATTACGTTTTCTTTTGTAGGTATAAATATGTAATTTGTAATGCTATCTCCATCCTCTTGGATCATTATAAGAGCCAGCTATAAAAGTGTTAGGGCTGATTGATGATGTATTGTTTACCAAGTAGATGTGTGAAGGTGAGACAATTCTGTAGGGGGACAGTTCAGTGTTTGTCTGATCATTGTATTTACCAATACAGTGATGGAATGAGGTATTGACTACTTCTCCGTTAAGACGACGGAAGATAAATTTCCTTCTATTAATAAGGCACACCTGCAGCAAAACCTGATGAATTTGGTCGAACCAGGTCGATAGTGGACATCTCTGTTAAGACTGACATGTGGGAAACAGATACCGGTATCTTAGAAAACTGCTCCTGTCACGGCTTCTGAAATTGATTCTCACTGCGAAACATTTCGCTGTTGGGTTAGAAACGTAGAAATTCATCTTCATATGTTGGTCCAATTTAAACAGTTTTATCCCCCAGATTTGATGAGTAAGCCCCCTGCCATCGATAAATCAATAGGCAGGATTGATCAGGGTGACAGGAATGCTTGATTCTCCCTTTGAGTGATGAAAATTGGTTACCTGTACTCCCCGTACACGGATGCTTGTTTCTGTCAAAAAAGGATTTCACTACATCAATTATAACCCTCCCAGCACTTAGAGATTAGAAGTTCTGGGAAGGGCTGAGAACTTTTTTTTCGCTCGCTCTCTCTCTCTCTCTCTCTCTCTCTCTCTCTCTCTCTCTCTCTCACTAGCTTATACCTGGTGTAATAACACTGTCCCATATTTGACATGGATGTGTCTTGCATGCAGAAAAATAAAAATTCTTCTCAATGTTCCCATAAATAACTTGTTGTCCACAGATGACTGAATCATGATGCTGAATGTGGAGAAATTATAAGCCCAGGCTATCAAGACCGACAAAAAATTGTTGGTGCTATATCAGCAGTTGACAGCTAAATACCTGAAAAGCCTTTTGCCTGCTGTCATCTTTTCATTTTATTGCAAGTTCCGCATCAGACCAAAATAAAACACATGAGTTATTATGTTCAGAAGGAGGCTGGATTTTGGTTACCTGCCTAACAGGCCCTACTTAAGAATTTTACAGGTGTCACTTAGGACATGAAGATTTTGCCTACCTTTTCTCACTGAAGTGGTATTTTGAGAAAAGACTAAACTAAATTTTTGATGGTGTACCTTGATTCTCTTTTTTATAAAAGAAATGAATGATGAAGATAAAAATAACTCGTTTGCACTATTGAAAAGTTGGTCAGCATTATTGAAATCAAGTGATGCAAATTGAATTAATCTTTGATGTATTGATCAGTCAAGATTTTACATTGTTCTTGCGTAAATTTGAATGCAGAATGTATGTGTCATAAAAATGATCAGAAAATGGGAGGCAGCACTATATGAGTGATATTCAAACGTAATAATAAATTCATGAACTTTTGAAATTATTCATAAAGTACTGAATCTATTATTTGAGAAAGTTGAATTGATGAAGTGCTGATGATTTCGGAAAGATAAGAGCGATTGTTTTCTGGTGTGAAATCATTTTTGGCATACCTGGGTTGACACGAGTCGGCCTCACTGCAGGGTATTTTCACACCTTGCCACAAGAACCAGGCATGTCAACTCTGAACAGGCCACGTTATCGGAAGCTGAGACCTACAGCCCTCAGTCCATCAATCATCAGTATTATACACACTAACACACGGCCTCAAGATGTTTTCACTCTCGCACTCTCTTCATCTGTGAGAAAATCATCTGTGATGTTGCCTGCGGTTTTTTGCTTGGTCTTCGTACATGATAATATGACAAGAATATTTAATCACTGTACAAGTGTTGTGTATTTGCTTAACCAATCAATTAACATATATAATTTTTCTAACTAGTTTAATTTTGAGTCCTTAGAATTCATTTAGTTTGATGTAAAGGTCAAGAGTTGAATTATAAGTAGCCTGTTGTGGCTGTATCTGTAGCACTGCCTCAGGTAGAATTTGGTGGACACGGGTTTTTTTTTTTATACTTAAAGACATGCTATTAGAGAATATAGAAAGATATAAATAATTAAGCAGACACAGTTCTTTTCTGTTTCCTTTGGTTTTGGATGTACCTGTCATTAATAGAACATGAAAAGTATCTTTATTGGCAATACACGCTGATGATGAATATGACTACAATGCGGCCCGGCAATGTAATCCTTTTTGTTGTAATGATCAAATGATGTATCATGATAATGGCCGATGCGTGGTGGTGATACATCAATGTTCTGACAGAGAGAGCCTGGTCTTGGCCCATCTTTATGGTGTTTGACCGACCAATCAGGACCGGACATGGTCCAACGGCCATACACGACAGCTACCTTCGGCCCTGTCACAATTCTCTAAATATGACAACAATAATTATAGCCAGAATTCCCCCGCATTTGGAATTATTATCTAAGTTTGCTGAATTTCCCCTGCATTTGAGACGATTATCTAAATATGCATGTTTGGTACTATAATCCCTGTCATGTTAATGAAGTTGCACGAATCGTGGTCTTTGATTAAGCTGTGGACAATTAAAGATTGATTTTAATTACACATTACAGCATCAATGTGTCAAATTCAAAATTTAAATTTTTCATCAGGAACTTTGTACCAGCATGGACCGTGCACAAGGTAGACCTATAAATAAAATATGGAATCCTGATGAATCTAATTAATGGCAAATTGATATAAGATACACAATGTGTAATAGAAAATGAAAGGATAAAAACTTGTCGTAACCAGAGTCTTTTGATGTTTCTCCTAATCTGAATTTCTCGGTGGCATTTCGAAGGTTTCAGGAAATAATTCAGTGTTATTCAAATGGGCACTTTTCAACCCTTAGATGAGTAAAACTGGTTGAACTGAATGATGCTCGAGATATTAGTGAGATAATAGCACAGATTACACGAGATATCAAGACACTGCTGATTGTCTTCAGTTCTTCTTTAATTTTGAGTATTGTGTCCTTATTTCTTGTCTTAACAGTGTCACTTGAAAATGTCAGGGCAGTTGTGTTTTTGGGTATGCTTATCTGTGTAAGCATTAAACAGTAGGAAGTTTAGTTACCTGAAGTAAGCAGGTGTGATAAGGATGAAAGGATGCAGATAAGCATCATGAAGGTTGATACATTACTGGCTATACCATTGTCAGGTGAACAAGGAGCCCTACATTTGATATTACCTGTATAGTAGTAGCTGACAGGCAATTTGATGCTTTGGTGCAGAAGATAGCCAGTCTATATATGGCAACTTCAAGCATTGTGTTTTTATCAGAGTTGAATTTGTAAAGATATTTTATTCTGTTCACATTTTAGTATAGGAAGCTGATATATTTACATGATATCATTTAGCTGGGTTACAAGATGGTGACATATTTTGTACAAGACAGTATTAAGGGATGTTCCTAAGAAGAGACCATGTAGCTGTTATTTTTATCCCTGTTAATGGCAGTCGATGATAGCAGTAAAAATTGTCCCTCTTGTTTCTCTGACAGGTTGATTGGTTCAAGCTGTAGTTACCTGCACCAAGGCAAAATGGTATTGTGTAACTTCTTCTCTGTGAGGGAAGACCTCTGCAGCACAGGTCAATGCTTACGTTGGCCCTGGGGCCATGGCTTTATGTTTTGTCATTACTAGTTGATAATGGCTTTGGTTCGTGGCCGAATGCTGGCAATAGGTTCCTGTACAAAGAGCCTGTCACGACCGACTGCCCCTGTCTGGGAGAGCGATGTGATGGACACCCAGTCAGTGACCGCCTCAGTATCTCCCCCCAGGGGCGATGGCTGCTTGATGGATCGGGCATCAAAGTTCTAATGACTGCTTTTATGAAAATATCTGTGAATTAGTAAACAACACCTCGTACAAGAACTGCATATTAAAAAGCATAATCAAATGGAACCCACCCACCTGTTGTAGGAAAATGAGATCGGAAACAATGGCCCCAAAACACATTCTAAGGAAATAGAAATAATTTGGAGTTTTCCTTAACTAGTGAGGTCATGATTAATAACATTTCAAGTTTTTCAATCGATGAGAGGTGAACATTTAAATATTTGATTGTTTAAGTACACTTGGTTTCTCACTTTGAATTGTAATATAGAAATCATTATGATGTTAATCAGAGATTAAAGCATTTCATCTTTATAAGGGGATTATCTCCATAATTAATCTATTACAAACACAGGACAAATTCACAGCTTCCCCCCAGCTGTTGTATGTTGGTCATTGCTATGAGTAACCCTCCAGAAACAGAGGATAGCCTGGCCCCAACTTTCTGGACTTTAATGCAACTGTCCATCTGTGTCAACCAAGACCCAAAATACCCACTACAAATATTTAACTTTGTACCTATTCACATTTTCCCCCAAAAGGATAAAGATGTTTAAAAGTTGAAGAATCTATTAGCACTTAAATGCCATAGAAATCGTAGGCAAAATATTGAATACTTATGTAGATGCTTAAACTAAACAA
>NC_088855.1:48358548-48423548 GCF_963853765.1 Magallana gigas
ACTTGTAGCAGTTTTGTGTTGAATTTTTCATAACTTTTTAATGATTTATTTTATGGCTGCACAGTTTGGTGTTTGGGGGAATCCTAACACCTTGGAACACGGCTCATGAATAAAACAGGCTGATGGTTGTAAAAGGTTTACTGTCAAAAACTCTTCTGACATCTATCGTTCAAATTAGTCTTAGTACATTTCTACATTCGAAAATCGTGAGGAGGAAGATATCTGGTTTCATAGTGGAATACTAATTACAATTTTGACAGTTTGAAATAATCATGTAATCAATTTTTACAAATAGAATTAAAGAAATGGAATTTTATGAATTTCAAATGATAAATAAAATACATGTATAGATAAAAACTTGGAATAATAATGATATTTGTATCTGTAACAAAGTTTTTAAAAATCAAATTCATCAGGTTTTCAGTATTCTTTATAATTTTTTTTATACTTATAACCCATTACATATTTATTATATTATAGTTTTAGTCATCATTTTTTTCTCCACCATATTAATCAAGACCTGTTTTTTATTTATTAATGAAGATGAATATAAATTCCAAGAAAAGTACAAGCTTTAAATTACTGAAACAAAAGAAATAAAAAAGCAGGGGGGTTTTAAGCAGAGAAATAAGCTAGGTAATTCATTATGTATTTTTAATATTCCACGAAATTACTTTTTTGGACTGGATGAGTTATTTTTTTTTATTATGGAGTAAAAATTAATTAGAGCTTATAAACAATGAATCTGGGTTTGTCCTTTGGGGTTTGTATTTTTGTTGTAATTTTCAAATTTAGGAGTGAATGCAGTTGAATTCAGGCATCATATCATGATGTCATCCCTGCGATAAACCAACAAATATCCGCGATGGGTCCTGAAAAAATAGTGTCGACAGTAAAAAATAACCATGTATCCTGACCACAACATTCAGGTGTGACGGTACCGCGTTTATTTCCTGCTTAATCAGTTTCTTCACTTACTGATTGCAGTGTCATTTGTTTACACCAGGCTCATAATTGTCGTTAATTGCTATTGTCTGCGGGGCATTGTAGCTTGGTTATAACTGTACCTACATACTTTGTCTCTCAATAATCTTTGGCAGTAACATCATTTTGCCTGCGGGGCACAGCATTTTCTGTTACCAGGGACCATGTTCTGCCTGGTCTGACAAAATGCATTGTTTCATCTCTCCCCAAAGTATGATGAATGGATAATGAATCACTTCACCTTTGTCTCCGTGGTCTTCTCAACCCAGAGACATTTTTTTGTTATCCCCATTTAGTTTATTGATCAGTGAAGAAACTTGTGATTGACCATTCGTACAGCAACGGGATAGACCCTGCATAAGTCATCCCAACTCATTAACTGTGATTACGACGGTTTCTTTGATTGTTTCTTTAGGACCTCGATTACGACGATTATGCTCCACTAGTTGTGGACACCTCCAGGCAAGCTGAAGACATAGATGATCAAGATGATTTGATAACGGGTAATAATATTCAGCAGTCACCATCTGAAGCCAGCAGCTATACATCGCAGACAGAGGTAGCCAGGAGTGCCACGTCTTTCAAAGGGACCGAGGAGGAGCAGACTGGCTTCAAGCCCACCAGCTTCGTCTTCACTTCACAATCCCTGAACCACCAGGATCAACTGAGTGATTGTTCCTCAGAACAGGACCAGTTGTTCATTGATAGCGGAGAAAATAATCTAGTGTCCAATCAGCCATCGCGAACCCCATCCATTTCTAGTCTTTCCGATCAACTCAGTCCAAGCGGACTTAGCTCAAATATATCCACATCCAAAGTTCACAGACGAGGGAAAAAGGTAAATGTATATTTTGTATCTTATTTTGACTTTGATGATTGAAGAGTGATTTTATTAGTTTGGAAAACAAATATTATTTTTGAATTCAGTGCCAAAAGATCTGTAAATCTAAAATATTCTGTGTGCTGTATCTTTGATAACATTTCCTCTTCATTTTTTGTGAGTGAAATCCTTTTAACATTTCTGACTTCATACTTAGAGTGCATCTCTTCTTTCAAGAAGTCTTTTTTTGTCTTCCCTTAAGACAAGGAATGCTGTCATGCAAGAAAAATGATGGAGATATTTCTAGAAATAATTTCTTTATAATTGTTGAAATCTAAAATTTACTTTAAAAAAGAGAGACAGACTGAATTTTATAGAATTATTTATTATTAATTTTTTTTCATCATTGAAATATTATTATTTAAGAAATAAAATAAAAAAGTTTATTTAAAAAAATAAAAAGTTTCTATGTTAGAAATCTAATCAGACTGTGTTGTAAAACTGAGACGATCAAATTTCAGACTCTGTCTAATCAAGTGGAAAAAGATCCTGATGTAAATGTAGAGTGTGAGGATTCAGATTCTAAGGTATTACATGACAGTTATATTGTCACCTGCAGCCATACTGGTTACTCATAACTAGTACCTATAGCAACATCAGTCCCAGAGTTCCCTCAAGCTACTATCTCCCAGCATGCCTTGCATGATTAGTTTACACACTGGTGAAGGTGCAGAATTATCAATTAATTCCACAGCATGTTAGTACATTACAAAGCATTAACACCTGTTTATTTTCATTTTCTTATTTCTTTGAAAAATGAATTTCATTTTTCCTGTCTTGTAATTAACCTTCTGCATATGTTGATGATCGTTGTAATTATGTCTGTCTTTAATAAAATTGTAACAGAACTAAGAAAAAAAAGTTCTATAATGGCAATCTATTTATACGATTATATACGTGTGTGTTTGTGCATTTCTTTCTGTTGTGTTTACTCTCTTTAATTCCAATGCACCAAAGAAACCTTTTCAGAGAAATCTTGTCTTTATTGTCCAATAAATTATCCCTCCATCACAGGCTAGAAAAAAGAGATCATAAATATATGTATTTGGCTGTGAATTAAGAGTGAAATATTTACTTAATGAATACTTCATTTTCTTTCTTTGGTGCAGTCTTTCCATTTCTTCCTAAACTCTCATTGTGTACTCAAGATATTGCTTTTTTCAGTGTTTAAAAGCTTTTCTTTTCAGCTGCCCGATATCTTTTGTTAATTGTAAAAGTCCATATTATTTTGGTACTTATCTCTACCTACATACATTTAATCCTTCTGTTCCCCCCATGTTGATGCATTACAGTTTGTAACATTCAATGGTGATTTTTCTATTTATAATTTGATGATTATTCTCTTGTTAAGGAGATTATCAAGATTAAAAAATAAGGAATTTCTGACACAAATCAGACTCAGTGCAAACATCTAAGGGATTAAACAAGATTAACAGTAATCTTTATCCTTTATAATCTGGATGAAGAAAGAAAAAGTTTCTCCTGTTAGAACAAGATTCATATTGACATTGATTGATGATGTAACTTTGACAGTAAATGAGAGTCAATTTTTTTTAGCTTCATCTCTGATATATATAACTTATATTTATTTGCTTCATTAGTACTGCAGTGGGTACTGATATGATGCAGAATTCAAGCATGTTGATATGTAGTGCATGATAAGATTTGGAGACTTGTGGGTTAATTTTATTGTGTAGTGGTTAAGTAGAAACCCTTTTCCTCCCACAGATTCTGCCCATCGCTAATGGAGAAGGGGGTGCCGCAAAGTATGCCTGTCCCATATGTAAAACCATTGTCTCCTCATCTCATGAACTAACAGTACACATCAGATCACACAACACCCAAGGTACCGCAACTCAGGCCAACACCTGCACCATCTGTGGAAAAGTACTCAGCTCTCAGAGTTCCCTCGACCGACACATGCTTGTACACTCAGGTACATAATAGATTTCTCAATTTTACTAAACTTATTGAAATTGAAAATCTCCATTAAGAAGGAAATTTTGATATTGAGTTGTTTTGAAATTTGAATTAAATTTTTTTTTATTCAAAATGTTTTAACGTCTCGTTGACAAACTTATGTTTCAGGCGAGAGGCCATTTCAGTGTAAGATCTGTAAAATGTCATTTACTACAAATGGCAACATGCATCGCCATGCAAGAATCCATGCCAAAGAAAATGATCTCGCTGGATCTGGGGGAATGAAACCCATCCGTCCAAAGCCAAAGACCCCAAACTGGAAATCTCGCATCCCAATTTCAAACTCGAGTACTCCTGCCACATCGCTGACCATTTCCCCGGGAACCTCTCTGCTTTCCTCGGAACTTCTGTCCAGCATGCCAAAGTTCTCCATACTTGAGACCAAGTCGTCGACGCCCATCCTGACCCCCAGTGAACCAGTGTCTGCAGGGCAGAAGAGAGCCTTCAACTTTGTCGAGTATTCCCCAACACAATTTACCAGCCCTCCAAAGAAGATCAACCTCTTTCAGATGACATCCCCCCCTGCCCAGGTCTTGACTGAGGTGACAGAGAAATCCTCCCCCTCCCATGTCACACGGGCTGTGGGGCCGACCAGTATTACCAAAAAACCAAAGGATTCCCGCACAGAAATCAAAAGCTTCAGCAACTCCGCCCACCACGACAGGAAAGGTCACTCGGAGGTAGAGAAAGCGACCAGCTCTTGTGATATCTTTGTGATCTATCTTAATTATTATTCTAAAAATATTTGCATGACTATATTAACATATAAAACGGCTTGGGAATATATTTATCATATTAGAAAATGTATCAGTATAGACAAAATAGCTTAATTTTCTGCATGATCAATTAGAGTTAAACTTGACAACCCGCTTATCACTTAGCACCTGTCATCATGCTTAAGACGGGCTCAAATCTGAAGAGATTCAGTGTAATAGTAAACATTGTCTTGTCATTACCAGAATCAGAAAGGTGAAGCATGAAATTGCTCATAATTTTAATGATCATTTCTTTCTTTCTTCTTTTTTTTTCTTTTAAAAAACTCATTTATTTTAGGAAAAATTTGAATTCTTAAATAAAGTCATCATTGTAATGTTCCTTTTTTAAATTTGAATTTAATTTCTGGCTCAATTTTAAATTTAACTGTGTGGTTGTCTTGTGGTAACGGTGTATTAATTGTTGATTTTTCAGACTGTAAACGGAGAGGAGAAGGAAGGCGACCAGCTTCACTGCCCAGTCTGTAACAAAGGATTCCTGTGTAAGTACGGACTAGAAACCCACCTCGACACACATCCAGAGTATTCTATGAAATGTGGAATATGTCACATGTCGTTTCCCACCCCGCGGGGGCTGAACATGCACAAGTTGATGGTCCACAGTAAGGACAAGTCTGTGGAAGACGCCGAGAACAAGCCCGAGTCCAGATCTCCGCCCTCAGCTGTCGTAGGATTCTATGATCTTGGGTTTATGGACTTTTCCGTTAAAAAATTTCCATTGGTTGCTAAGGCTTATTGTGAGGATAACGTGAGAATTCCCAGCAGTATTTACCACAATTTTCAGTGTAGCGAGTGCCCCAAAGCATTCCCATCCCGAGCAGCTTTACTTTTACACGAATACACTCATAGTCCCGAGAAAACCTCTCAATGTCCACTTTGTGAGTGTGACTTCCTGGATACCAACGAGCTTCACCTTCACATGGTCAAACATCTGTCTGATAAAGCATTCAATGATGTCATGGTAAGAAGCAAGCCTGAGAAAGTCCTAAAATCTCCTAAAGCTGATAAAATCGGAAAACACGATTTCCTTGCTTCTTTTGGCCTGACCACTACAAGTGAAGCTGAACTTTTACAGAAAAAAGATAAGGAATCTATGTTAGAATCAAACTCAAGTATGGATAAAAAAGAAAATAATGACTATTATGCCAGACTAGGACAAGTCTTCTCTTCGGACATTACCCCATTAAATCCACTTATTGCCGCCAAATTTGCTCAAATGTCTCCTGAGGAGCAGGCCAAGGCATACATCGATGCCCAGAAGTTTATTCAGGCAGCCATGGCCATGCCACAGATCTTTCAAGGGATGGAACAAATGTCTGGACTCAATGCCTCACAACTCAAGGCCTTCATGCCTTCTCTGCTTCCCCTTGGTTTGTCAAAATCCAGTGCCAACAACGCAATGTCTCTGAGTCAACTGACCACCCTGGCTGCCATGACAAGCCCTGCGCTGCTGACTTCAGTGATGGGGGGTCAGAGTCTTTCCAGCCCTCTCCCCACTCCCCCTCCCAGCAGTGAGAGTGGGTCCTCAGGGGAGATGTCCGACAAGTACCCCAACAAGAATGGAGTCTTCCAGTGCAAATACTGTGACCTTGTGTTCACAAATTACAGAACTATGAAAGGTAAGAAAATATTATTTATTGAGATGGAATAAAATTTAATCAGTGAACTTGGATTGATTATTATTTAAATTATTTTGGACTAAAGATGTAACTCATTGGTAGAAAATACCGTGTAAAATTTTTACATTTGTAGTGTTATATTGACATATTTTTCTGCAAAATTTCTTTGATTTTCAATAGAAGTACCTTAGTTTATTTAAGACTATTGAACTGCACTTGCATACCACACACATTCAAAAGCCTCGGTTGATTTGATGATGGTATTTGGTCTCCCTTGTTATGCTAAATTATTGGAACATTGACAGCACCTCGATCATAGAGGTCTGGCTATGACAGGAAATGTGTTAATTTGAAGATTCAAGAGAATAAATGACATCCAATTAAATAATTTACATATCAAATACATTATTAATTAAACGACACATTACAAATTCTGATTTTTTTGTGGCAAATATTTTTTCTCTGTTTTCTTCAGAAATACAAAGTTTTAAAAGATTTTTTTTTATTTTCTTGTTTAATTTGTAATACAGCCTCCCTTTCTCTTTTTTGATAGCGCTGATTTTACTCCGAAATTAAAGCTATACCAGGTTACCGTAACAACTTATGCATATTGTACCATGTTCAATTGTTGTTTATATGTATTCATTTTATTTCCTCCAATTCCTATTTGCATAATGCATGATCTAAAGACATTAGTGTTAATTATAATTTTAATTTTACGTGAATAAGAATTATACGACATGTCAAAGAGAGAAAGAAAAAAATCTTTACATTGAATTATACAGTTAACTGTAATTAATTGTTTCTTGTGGTCATTTTTGGGGGCTCTTCTTTTAATTATATGAAGTTTGGACTAAAAATGATATTTATGAAGAACTTAATTAAAGAAAATGAATGGAAAATATAATGGTAAAAAATGGTATTTAGTACAAGAATTCAACAATTTGGCTTTACATATACATATACCTTATTGTGCCATTTTTTATTTTTTTATTGTGATTTTTTAAAATTATATCAAATAATAAGAAAAAATTATTTTAATTATTAAAAAAAAACTATTGCAAATCTTAATGCATATATGCATGGTGTGTACTAATGGAAAACCAATCGAAGGATGTTTATTTTTGTTATTGTGATGTTTAGACTCCTGTTGTTCAGCTCAGAAAAAACTTGAAATTGATGCTTTTTAGCATGTAATTCAAAGCCTTTTTAGTTGAAATTATTTGAGATTTGATTTCAGTTTTGGTTTAGTTTTGGTGTGATTGTCTTTTTCCTGTTTTCTGTTTGGTTGTACAATAGTTTAGTTTCTGTGATCGATCCAGAATACATGTGCATCATGGTTAAAGGGAGATAATCTGATCTTGATACAGAGGTGTTAATTCAAAGTACAATTGATTTATTGTAGTTAGTTTAATCTAGCATTAATAAAGCTGATAAAACTGTTTTAAATTAAAGAAAATTAATTGAAAATATGTAAATTAGTTCCTGATGAAGATTTTGTTAATTTTACAGGTCACACTCGTACCCATCTGGGGCTATCGCCATACAAGTGTAACCTATGTAGCTACTCCAGTGCTGACAAGAGCACGCTGATTCGACATCTCCGCACTCATAATGGAGAACGACCATTTCAGTGCCGAATTTGTGACTTTGCCTTCACCACTAAAGCCAACTGTGAACGACACGTCAGGTGAAGTCCCATTGTTTTTCAGATGCATGATTCAAAATCATGCAAATTTATCAGGAACAATTCTCACCTGAAAAAAATAATTGCTTTCATATTGGTCATAATATTTTAATTGAAAAAGAATTAAATTGAAAGTGATTTCTTAAAAATACATTGATTAATATTTTTCAATGCTTTGAAAATAATGAGGTGTTTTGACATTTTGAAATCCTTAATTACAGAAAGAAGCATGGCAAATATGAAAAAGAGGAAATAGATGCAGCCATAGGATACAACAAATATGTGGCAGAATCTTCCAGCACCACAGAGAATTTCCAGTCTCCGGACACTGTGTGTAAATACTGCGGCGAAGACTTCAAGTTTTTCCGTGCCCTGAAGCACCATCTCCGCTCCCACAGCAGTTGCCCCCAGAAGCCCTTCCTTTGTATGCGCTGCGACATAGGGTTCTCCACCAAAGCTAACTGTGTCCGACATCTCCAGAAGCAGCACCCCGAGGTGTCCCAATACCAGATAGAGCAGTTCATTCATGTCAATGAACCTTCCCTCCTGGAGGATGGGGAGAAGTCGTTTGGGGAGGGAATGTCTGATGACAGTCAGACAGCAGATACCATGGACTCTTCCAATGGCCTCCCTCCTCTAGCCCACTTCAGCACAAAGTCGCTCCTGTCGACCGAGAGTCGTACCCAGTCACCTGTGAAGATGGAACCTGTGACAATTAAGCAGGAGCCAATGGACATGGACGATGATTTGCCGCTGGATTTTAGCGTCAACAAGAGTTCTGCATCAACACCTGACATCAAACCCAAGGTGGATGAACTGCCCATCGACTTGTCTGTGAAAGCAAAGGAGACCAGTGATTCTCCGAGACCAGTAAGTATATGTTTGTTTCTAATAATAATCAAGGTTAAAAAATTTGGGGATCGGGGGATGAAAGTAGAATATTGGTGGGTGGGGGTACCAATTTTTAAGAAAGAATAGCATTTAATATGAAATTTTTTTTACAAAAAATGATTAATAAAATGTTTTTTTGCTTCCAGAATTCTCGCTCCATCATCTACGACACAAACGTCTACCAGTGTCAGTTCTGTCCCTTGGGCATCTCCAGTCAGCGCATGCTGGAGCGCCATCTAGTGCAGGACCATCGACACTTGTTGGAGAGGATGGAGAAACAAGCTCACAAGGAGGCTGTGTCCCTGGAATCCCCCACAACCAAACCCTCGAGCAGTGAGGACAGGATTAAGATCCTGATGCGTCTTCCTAAAACCAGCACCAATGCCAGAAGTCTGAAAGTTGGAATGACCAAATCAGACTCCAAATTGACCCAAGGTAAGAATTCGAACTTGATGACGTTTTATTGCTCTAATGCATTAAATTCACTATAAACAAAATAACATGGTCTAAGAATATGACATCTGACTAACCTGTTGTTTTTACCTCTGAAAGTGTTTTCATATTAGGATTTGTAAGTATATGTAGTTGGGTTTCATATATGTACATGTATAAAAAGCTTGATTCAGTTTGATTCAGTTTCCATCTTGTGTTACAATTCATTAGTATTTTAATTTTGTTTATCTTATTGGTGTGTATATGATTTTGACTTTTTTTATTTATGATTTTATTTATGTATTATATTTATTATGTTCATGTTCAAGTGTTGTTTATTTGTTCAAACATTGAATGTTTAATTGAAAAAAATTTAAATGTCTGAATTTAGAACTATTTTCATTGAAAATATTATAGTATTTCCTTCTGCTAATTATAGTTGTTAATATTGTATAAAAACAAGATACAAGGTAATAATTTTTTTTAAAAAACATACAAATCGAATATATCTTGACTTTTGATGTTTCCAAATAATAAGATGTTGTCACTTTGTTTTAGTTGTAGACTCTGCCTCTGATCTTGCCTCTGTAAAAAAGATATTGGATGCCGCTATTCAACCATTCCGATCTTTTCCCATTGATAATTCAAACCTGTCCGGTAAATCTGAGGACGACTCTATGGATTACTCCATGGAGGAGGACCGTAGGACCAAAGATCTAGAGGAACCTCCAGTCCTCAGTCCTCGCAGCAAGGGGGACACCTCTAGCAGCCTGATGGAGCAAGACATGCCAGAAATTGCAGAAAGTCCAGAGCAGTTCGCAAAAACAGTAAGAGTTCATTTTAGATTTAATTCATTCATTCAATGATTTTTTTAATAAAAAATTAAAATAAAAAGTGAGTCTTTAAAGACTGTTTCTGAATTCAGGTGTGTATCGGAAATACTGAAGTTTGCTTTGTCTTTCAGTTTGCTCAAAAGATCCCCAAAACTGTATCAGAACCAGCAGACAAGCTCCTAGTGAAGAAGAAGAGAAACTCTTATGCTGATTCTCCTCACAAGCTTCAGTGTCCATACTGCACCAGAACCTTCCCCTGGGTCAGCTCCTTGACCCGTCATCTCCTGACCCACACGGGACAGAAACCATTCAAATGTCCCCGATGTCCAGTCACTTTCTCCACCAAGTCAAACCGTGAGCGCCATCTCATCAGGAAGCATGGCGTCAACATGATGGACCCACTGTCTCGACAAACCATGGACCGCCCCTACAAGTGTCATCTGTGTGTCTTCAGCTCCTTCTCAACTCAAGGTATTCACACTTGACTTTCAGTTTGAAGAAAAAAATTCTCTTAAAATTTTTTGTTAATGAGAATATATACCTTTTGTGCTGTGATCTGACAGTTCTTGACATTCTGATTACAGGTAACTTGTTGAAGCATTACAAAGAGAGACATGTGGGTTGTGAGCTTCCTGACACCCTGGCTGACCTAGACAGAGCGGTAACTAAAGGACTCAGCACCACCATCCCCCCTCACGAACGAGGCATGTACAGTGTGGAAAGTTACAACAGGGACAATCAGCTCAACAAGCAAGATGAACAGTGCTTGCTCAGCACATCAAAGGTAAAGTGACCAAAAAATTGCTTTGTAGGAAGAATGAGGCACTGATGAAAACCTTTTTTAAATTCTACGCCAGCACTAATCCTGTTTTGTATTGTGTACAGAGTCCTGACACCCCCACGGCCATTACTACCTTCATTGTACCAGACGACCTTAAATCAGACGATGATGACGATGATGATGACATCATTCCTTTGAGCATTGACAATTCCATGGAAGAGTCTTCCCCAAAGACCCCATCATCCGTCATTGAATTTACAGGCTCGGGAGAACGCCAGATCAACCCCGAGCGAGACAACTACAATGTGGACAAGATCACCAGCTGCTGGAAATGCAGTGAGAAGTTTGTCTCTCGTAAGTTGCTGGTCCGCCACCTGAAGGAGCACAACATTGATCTTCCATTTAAATGCTACCTGTGCGATGCCTCCTACGAGACCCGCAAGTCGTGTCTGGATCATCAGGAGACTGCCCACTCCTCCGACTGGAAGATCCTGAAGGAGAAGAATAAGGTGGACAATGTGGACATATTTGCCAAACACATGGATAAGGTTGTGGAGAACAACTGTAACAAGGTGGATCAAGGGGCAGTTCTGGAGATTCCAGGACAAAATGCTGACGACCCCAAAATGGAGGTGGTATCAGCTGATTACATGCAGCGCAAGGTGTACTGTTCACTCTGTCCCAAGCGGTTCTGGTCTCTGCAGGATCTAAGGCGCCACATGAGGTCCCACACTGGTAAGTACTGAGCACAAGAAAGAAATTTATCAAATGGAAATATATTGGAGAAAGTATTTTGGTATGAATGTTGCCTAACTGTTTCTATCATTATTGTAGGAGAGAGACCCTTTGAATGCGACATCTGCCACAAGCGCTTTACTCTTAAACACAGCATGATGAGACATCGCAAGAAGCACATGGACTCTGGTTCTCTCAGTCCCAGCGACGATGAAGATAACAATAACAACCAGGACGAGCCTGGAGTGAGCAAACTGGTGACTCATCACAGACCAATATTACCCAGAATGCCTACTGCAATCCCAGTAATCCCTGTGACTGTCATGACGGATTCTTCCAATGCTACAGTAAGTGGTGACACCAATGATTAAAGGTTTTAAGCTCAATAGCCTTTGCCTGGGTTTTCCCCTATTGATGACATGTTTCTTGTAGGAGAGTCGTCCACAGTTCATCACTGTCACCTCCACTCCAATAGCACCACCCTCCAAAGCCAGCACCACCATCACCATGGAACCGGACACCAAGGACAACAGTGCTGATATCCTCCACAACTTGCTGGGGGTCGATGTTGGTTCCATTGACCAGATGCTGGATTCTGCAGACAGTGCCGCCAAGTTACTGGGCATGTAAAGCCCTTCGGGGATGAAAGCGTATAGCACAAATGAAAAAATTTGTTTGGAGATGTACAAATGATACATTTTTGAGATTGCAGAATGTTGCTGCCTGTTTTCAATTGTCTCTTTTATGAAATGCATGGGTTTTTTTATTTTCTCTACCATGTTGATGCTAAATGTGTACAAATAATTTTTTTCTTTAAAATGATTTATATATTCTTGACTTTCTGTATGTTATTCAAATTGGAGGCATCCTTTGTGTGAAATTTGGGATAAATGATTTTGATATATACATGTAGATCAGTTTCTGTAGTTTGATGACATGTTGAGTGATGTGTAGTATGTGCTGATACATTTCCATTCAGATTTAAATTCTAGCACCCACTACAAGCAATTTCAGGGATAACTTATGAAACATTCCACAAACGTTTTGTGTCACTGATTTTTTGTGTTCATTTCACGGAAGTTAAATACAAATGAAGAGACTGAATTCACATGAAATGATTCCAATTGTATATATGTCATGTTGTGAATGCTAAACTGTATGTAGTTGGGGAAGGGAGAGGGCATGGAGCCTATTGGATAATTTGTAAATACATTTCTACATTCCATTTTCGTGTACAGAGTGGCGTGTACCTGTATATATGTGTACCTGTATATATGATTACTTACTGTTTTTATACCAATGTTCTGTGAGGAATGATTTTGTCTCGTTTGATGAATTGACAATCCACTCTTTGTTTGGAGAACTTTATCAGATGCACCCCACCGCACGTGTTTCTGCACGGTTTTTGTGAATTTTGAAGACAGTGCAAAATTAACACCCTAGTCTCTTGTCAGATCTGTTATTTTAGTCAAAATATATTTATTTATTAATTTGTTACGATTTTTTGCTATGTTTTTATTGTGTATATTATTTGTACAAGTGTTGAAGTGACAATTTTCTGATCGTTGTTGGAATTACACATTCCCTTTCCATAAACAAATGTTTTTTTACAGTATCTCATTCCAACTAATTACCTTTTGTAATTTTGTAAGTTTCTTGCAGTCAAGTGTTTTCAGATTTATTTTTGATTTTAAAACTTGTTTACGGCATTGTGATAGCTTGGTGTAGGGAAATTTGCCGTTTATATTCTTTAGAGTTTTTGTGTTAGAGTCGTAGACCAAATAGTGTTGGAAATGGCTTATGGGATTAGTCTCAAATCACAATGTTTAAAATCAAACCCAGTTATGTTGGGTAACTGTCTCTTTTATCATTCAGAGTGTGCTCTTTTTTTTTTTTTAATCAAACTTTGGAAAACAGGGATTATGACAATTCACCATGAAGAAATGTCACAAACATTTTTAGAAATTTTGTGTGTGTGTTTTAATTGCTGGAGTAACTCAGCATTTATATACAAAGAATTTCATTAAACTAAATATGTAGACAAATACATGTGTTATTTTTCATTTCTTTGGTGGAGAGCACCTGTCGGTATACCGGTAATAACATTGTTTGCTGTTCTGTGTTTTAGCGTTTTGGTAATTGGTATACAGTCACTCGGTCCTAATTTGTCTCATTTACCTGTTTTTAAAAGCACCAGAACCGTAGTTCCAGGTGGGATACCGGCTGTACAATACTAACTGATATATATATATAGAGTTCTTTACATAAAAGTTTTTGGTATACAAGTACTTTAACGAGAGACTTCCAACTGTTAATGTCTCAATATTGGACCCCATTCCTAATACTATTATTACAGTTCACAAAATTGAGCAGTTCTGATCTGGAAGATCTTGGGGTTAACAACTACATTTATCTATATACTTGTATTTATGTTGCAATGACTAGGAACCAATACTTTCTGACCAAGTCATCTAGACAGGAAGTTGGAGTTACCTCCTGTAAACTGCAAATAAAATTGACAAACTACTAATTGTTTCATATAATGTGATTTTTCATAAGCAAGAGTGCTTTTAAAAATTAAAATTTAAACATAATTTAAATAAGAGTTGTCCCAGTTCAGTTTTGTCAGTAAAACCATTTAAACACCATCAGATATTTCTTGAGAAATAGAAGAGAAAATACTCAAAGGGTGTAGATTTACTCGATATATTTTTGTAAATGTAAACCATTGGTGATTTGTAAAGCATAAACTGTCCAAAGAGTTTTTACATTTATTTAACAACTCTAAAATATACCCCAAGCGTTCATACTCAAGCTCTTTTTTTAAGGACAAAAGACCCGATTGACTTTGCACGTTTGTAGTTGCACCGTTTGATAGAGTTGGCCAGATGATAAGTGATCAGTGAATTCTCCATATGGTGTCTCAATCACTTTAACAGCATCACAAGAAAATATCTAGCTTCCCAGCAAATTCCCAGTGCGCTTTAAAACTTCAAGGGCATGGAAAATCAGCTACTGGTATTGTGATTTTTAGCTCACCTTGCAAAGTCAGAGGGAACTTATGCTACACCCTGAGCGTCAGCGTCCAGACCTGGTTTAAGTTTTTGTTGCAGGTCCTGTATCTTAGTTATTACTTGCCCTTCCTTCACCAAACCTGCATGGATTATGCATCTGGACCTACTGATGGACTGAATTAGTTGTATTTTTTTCATAATTCATGGTTTAAAAGTTATGTAGTCTTCTATTAGAGTCTGCTCAGTATTTTGTAGGGAAATATTAATTTGACAAAAATGCTTCCCAGATGAAACAGTCAATGACATAGCAATTCTTTGAAGGATAATGATTCAAAATCATTTGAAAAATAATATGTTCATAATATAGATTGATTTTGGATTATTGTTTTATTTATTTTATTTTTCAAGAAAATGAGATACAAAATAATATTTCAAACCACTTATACAAAAATTCCAATCAGATTAAAGGTTCTTTTTTCAGTTGATTTTGATATATCATTAGCAACTCCCACTGATACTTAAGGATGATGAGAAATAACAATTCGTTATACATGTTCGATGTGACAATATGAAATTGATATCAGCCAAAATCTGTCAGATGGTCCAAGCTGTATTAGCACCACAAGCTGTACATAACCTAACAAAATGGTAAGTTTTTGGCTTACAAATTCAAAAAATGTTGAGATAAAAATTTTCACTTTCCTCTTATTAGTGTGCATTGTTAGATAAAATAAGCAAGCACAAAGTGAGCATGGTTCAAAACCCCACATATTTGTCATTTTTTGTCAATAATAGAGGATAGTTCAATTTTTTATGATTAAATTTATTGATAAATGAAATTATGTAGATTGAACTGGGTTTAAGAATCTTCTTTTTGGACTCATTTTTAAAGAAAAGGATGACAATTATTAATTTTCTCCGATGGAATGGGTTTAAAAGGTTTTAAAATATGTGCATTATTTATATTTTAAGCTGCAGGTGTCACAACAGTATTTCCCCAAAGGTTCACCTGTAGCACCTGTAGTGTCACAACAGTATTTCCCCAAAGGTTCATTTGTAGTGTCACAACAGTCTTTCACCAAAGGTTCACCTGTAGTGTCACAACAGTATTTCACCAAAGGTTCATTTGTAGTGTCACAACAGTATTTCCCCAAAGGTTCATTTGTAGTGTCACAATAGTATTTCACCAAAGGTTCACCTGTAGTGTCACAACAGTATTTCCCCAAAGGTTCATTTGTAGTGTCACAATAGTATTTCACCAAAGGTTCACCTGTAGTGTCACAACAGTATTTCACAAAAGGTTCATTTGTAGTGTCACAACAGTATTTCCCCAAAGGTTCATTTGTAGTGTCACAACAGTATTTCCCCAAAGGTTTACCTGTAGTGTCACAACAGTATTTCACCAAAGGTTCATTTGTAGTGTCACAACAGTATTTCCCCAAAGGTTCATTTGTAGTGTCACAATAGTATTTCACCAAAGGTCCACCTGTAGTGTCACAACAGTATTTCCCCAAAGGTTCATTTGTAGTGTCACAACAGTATTTCCCCAAAGGTTCACCTGTAGTGTCACAACAGTATTTCACCAAAGGTTCACAAGTAGTGTCACTACAGTATTTCCCCAAAGGTTCACAAGTAGTGTCACTACAGTATTTTACCAAAGGTCAATGTGTAGCACCTGTAGTGTCACAACAGTATTTCCCCAAAGGTTCACCTGTAGTGTCACAACAGTATTTCCCCAAAGGTTCACCTGTAGTGTCACAACAGTATTTCCCCAAAGGTTCACATGTAGTGTCACAACAGTATTTCCCCAAATGTTCACCTGTAGTGTCAAAAAAGTATTTCACCAAAGGTTCATGTGTAGCACCTGTAGTGTCACAACAGTATTTCCCCAAAGGTTCACCTGTAGTGTCACAACAGTATTTCCCCAAAGGTTCACCTGTAGTGTCAAAACAGTATTTCACCAAAGGTTCATGTGTAGCACCTGTAGTGTCACAACAGTATTTCCCCAAAGGTTCACCTGTAGTGTCACAACAGTATTTCCCCAAAGGTTCACCTGTAGTGTCAAAACAGTATTTCACCAAAGGTTCATGTGTAGCACCTGTAGTGTCAAAACAGTATTTCCCCAAAGGTTCATGTGTAGCACCTGTAGTGTCACAACAGTATTTCACCAAAGGTTCATTTGTAGTGTCACAACAGTATTTCCCCAAAGGTTCACCTGTAGTGTCACTACAGTATTTCACCAAAGGTTCACAAGTAGTGTCACAACAGTATTTCACCAAAGGTTCACCTGTAGTGTCACAACAGTATTTCCCCAAAGGTTCACCTGTAGTGTCAAAACAGTATTTCACCAAAGGTTCATGTGTAGCACCTGTAGTGTCAAAACAGTATTTCCCCAAAGGTTCATGTTAGTACCTGTAGTGTCACAACAGTATTTCCCCAAAGGTTCACCTGTAGTGTCACAACAGTATTTCCCCAAAGGTTCACTTGTAGTGTCAAAACAGTATTTCACCAAAGGTTCATGTGTAGCACCTGTAGTGTTACAACAGTATTTCCCCAAAGGTTCACCTGTAGTGTCACAACAGTATTTCCCCAAAGGTTCACCTGTAGTGTCAAAACAGTATTTCACCAAAGGTTCACATGAAGTGTCACAACAGTATTACCCATAGGTTCACCTGTAGTGTCACTACAGTATTTCACAAAAGGTTCACCTGTAGTGTCACAACAGTATTTCCCCAAAGGTTCACAAGTAGTGTCACTACAGTATTTTACCAAAGGTCAATGTGTAGCACCTGTAGTGTCACAACAGTATTTCCCCAAAGGTTCACCTGTAGTGTCACAACAGTATTTCCCCAAAGGTTCACATGAAGTGTCACAACAGTATTACCCATAGGTTCACCTGTAGTGTCACAATAGTATTTCACCAAAGATTCACCTGAAGTGTCACAACAGTATTTCCCCAAAGGTTCACCTGTAGTGTCAAAACAGTATTTCACCAAAGGTTCATGTGTAGTACCTGTAGTGTCACAACAGTATTTCCCCAAAGGTTCACCTGTAGTGTCACAACAGTATTTCCCCAAAGGTTCACCTGTAGTGTCAAAACAGTATTTCACCAAAGGTTCATGTGTAGCACCTGTAGTGTCACAACAGTATTTCCCAAAAGGTTCACCTGTAGTGTCACAACAGTATTTCCCCAAAGGTTCACCTGTAGTGTCAAAACAGTATTTCACCAAAGGTTCATGTGTAGCACCTGTAGTGTCAAAACAGTATTTCACCAAAGGTTCATGTGTAGCACCTGTAGTGTCACAACAGTATTTCCCCAAAGGTTCACCTGTAGTGTCACAACAGTATTTCCCCAAAGGTTCACCTGTAGTGTCAAAACAGTATTTCACCAAAGGTTCATGTGTAGCACCTGTAGTGTCACAACAGTATTTCCCCAAAGGATCACCTGTAGTGTCACAACAGTATTTCACCAAAGGTTCACCTGTAGTGTCACAACAGTATTTCACCAAAGGTTCACATGTAGTGTCACAACAGTATTTCACCAAAGGTTCACCTGTAGTGTCACAACAGTATTTCACCAAAGGTTCACCTGTAGTGTCACAACAGTATTTCACAAAAGGTTCACCTGTAGTGTCACAACAGTATTTCCCCAAAGGTTCCCCTGTAGTGTCACAACAGTATTTCACCAAAGGTTCATGTGTAGCACCTGTAGTGTCACAACAGTATTTCCCCAAAGGTTCACCTGTAGAGTCACAACAGTATTTCCCCAAAGGTTCACCTGTAGTGTCACAACAGTATTTCCCCAAAGGTTAACCTGTAGTGTCAAAACAGTATTTCACCAAAGGTTCATTTGTAGTGTCACAACAGTATTTCACCAAAGGTTCACCTGAAGTGTCACAACAGTATTTCACCAAAGGTTCACCTCTAGTGTCACACCAGTATTTCCCCAAAGGTTCACCTGTAGTGCCACACCAGTATTTCCCCAAAGGTTCACCTGCAGTGTCACAACAGTATTTCCCCAAAGGTTTACCTGTAGTGTCACAACAGTATTTCACCAAAGGTTCACATGTAGTGTCACAACAGTATTTCACCAAAGGTTCACCTGTAGTGTCACAACAGTATTTCCCCAAAGGTTCACATGAAGTGTCACAACAGTATTACCCATAGGTTCACCTGTAGTGTCACAATAGTATTTCACCAAAGGTTCACCTGAAGTGTCACAACAGTATTTCCCCAAAGGTTCACCTGTAGTGTCAAAACAGTATTTCACCAAAGGTTCATGTGTAGTACCTGTAGTGTCACAACAGTATTTCCCCAAAGGTTCACCTGTAGTGTCACAACAGTATTTCCCCAAAGGTTCACCTGTAGTGTCAAAACAGTATTTCACCAAAGGTTCATGTGTAGCACCTGTAGTGTCACAACAGTATTTCCCAAAAGGTTCACCTGTAGTGTCACAACAGTATTTCCCCAAAGGTTCACCTGTAGTGTCAAAACAGTATTTCACCAAAGGTTCATGTGTAGCACCTGTAGTGTCAAAACAGTATTTCACCAAAGGTTCATGTGTAGCACCTGTAGTGTCACAACAGTATTTCCCCAAAGGTTCACCTGTAGTGTCACAACAGTATTTCCCCAAAGGTTCACCTGTAGTGTCAAAACAGTATTTCACCAAAGGTTCATGTGTAGCACCTGTAGTGTCACAACAGTATTTCCCCAAAGGATCACCTGTAGTGTCACAA
The DNA here is from genome assembly GCF_963853765.1 of Magallana gigas. NCBI lineage: Eukaryota > Metazoa > Mollusca > Bivalvia > Ostreida > Ostreidae > Magallana > Magallana gigas. The sequence goes on from NC_088855.1 coordinate 48,377,894, forward strand.
CAGTATTTCACCAAAGGTTCACCTGTAGTGTCACAACAGTATTTCACCAAAGGTTCACATGTAGTGTCACAACAGTATTTCACCAAAGGTTCACCTGTAGTGTCACAACAGTATTTCACCAAAGGTTCACCTGTAGTGTCACACTAGTATTTCCCCAAAGGTTCACCTGTAGTGTCACAACAGTATCTCCCCAAAGGTTAACCTGTAGTGTCACAATAGTATTTCACCAAAGGTTCACCTGTAGTGTCACAACAGTATTTCACAAAAGGTTCATCTGTAGTGTCACAACAGTATTTCCCCAAAGGTTCCCCTGTAGTGTCACAACAGTATTTCACCAAAGGTTCATGTGTAGCACCTGTAGTGTCACAACAGTATTTCCCCAAAGGTTCACCTGTAGTGTCACAACAGTATTTCCCCAAAGGTTCACCTGTAGTGTCACAACAGTATTTCCCCAAAGGTTAACCTGTAGTGTCAAAACAGTATTTCACCAAAGGTTCATTTGTAGTGTCACAACAGTATTTCACCAAAGGTTCACCTGAAGTGTCACAACAGTATTTCCCCAAAGGTTCACCTGTAGTGCCACACCAGTATTTCCCCAAAGGTTCACCTACAGTGTCACAACAGTATTTCCCCAAAGGTTTACCTGTAGTGTCACAACAGTATTTCACCAAAGGTTCACATGTAGTGTCACAACAGTATTTCACCAAAGGTTCACCTGTAGTGTCACAACAGTATTTCCCCAAAGGTTCACATGTAGTGTCACAACAGTATCTCCCCAAAGGTTCACCTGTAGTGTCACAATAGTATTTCACCAAAGGTTCACCTGTAGTGTCACAACAGTATTTCACAAAAGGTTCGACTGTAGTGTCACAACAGTATTTCCCCAAAGGTTCACCTGTAGTGTCAAAACAGTATTTCACCAAAGGTTCATGTGTATCACCTGTAGTGTCACAACAGTATTTCCCCAAAGGTTCACCTCTAGTGTCACAACAGTATTTCACCAAAGGTTCACCTGTAGTGTCACACCAGTATTTCCCCAAAGGTTCACCTGTAGTGTCACAACAGTATCTCCCCAAAGGTTAACCTGTAGTGTCACAATAGTATTTCACCAAAGGTTCACCTGTAGTGTCACAACAGTATTTCACAAAAGGTTCACCTGTAGTGTCACAACAGTATTTCCCCAAAGGTTCCCCTGTAGTGTCACAACAGTATTTCACCAAAGGTTCATGTGTAGCACCTGTAGTGTCACAACAGTATTTCCCCAAAGGTTCACCTGTAGTGTCACAACAGTATTTCCCCAAAGGTTCACCTGTAGTGTCACAACAGTATTTCCCCAAAGGTTCACCTGTAGTGTCAAAACAGTATTTCACCAAAGGTTCATTTGTAGTGTCACAACAGTATTTCACCAAAGGTTCACCTGAAGTGTCACAACAGTATTTCACCAAAGGTTCACCTGTAGTGTCACACCAGTATTTCCCCAAAGGTTCACCTGTAGTGCCACACCAGTATTTCCCCAAAGGTTCACCTGCAGTGTCACAACAGTATTTCCCCAAAGGTTTACCTGTAGTGTCACAACAGTATTTCACCAAAGGTTCACATGTAGTGTCACAACAGTATTTCACCAAAGGTTCACCTGTAGTGTCACAACAGTATTTCCCCAAAGGTTCACATGTAGTGTCACAACAGTATCTCCCCAAAGGTTCACCTGTAGTGTCACAATAGTATTTCACCAAAGGTTCACCTGTAGTGTCACAACAGTATTTCACAAAAGGTTCGACTGTAGTGTCACAACAGTATTTCCCCAAAGGTTCACCTGTAGTGTCAAAACAGTATTTCACCAAAGGTTCATGTGTATCACCGGTAGTGTCACAACAGTATTTCCCCAAAGGTTCACCTCTAGTGTCACAACAGTATTTCCCCAAAGGTTCACCTGTAGTGTCAAAACAGTATTTCACCAAAGGTTCATGTGTAGCACCTGTAGTGTCACAACAGTATTTCCCCAAAGGTTCACCTGTAGTGTCACAAAAGTATTTCCCCAAAGGTTCACCTGTAGTGTCAAAACAGTATTTCACCAAAGGTTCATGTGTAGCACCTGTAGTGTCACAACAGTATTTCACCAAAGGTTCACCTGTAGTGTCACAACAGTATTTCACCAAAGGTTTACCTGTAGTGTCACAACAGTATTTCCCCAAAGGTTTACCTGTAGTGTCAAAACAGTATTTCACCAAAGGTTCACATGTAGTGTCACAACAGTATTTCCCCAAAGGTTCACCTGTAGTGTCACAACAGTATCTCCCCAAAGGTTCACCTGTAGTGTCAAAACAGTATTTCACCAAAGGTTCACGTGTAGCACCTGTTGTGTCACAACAGTATTTCACCAAAGGTTCATGTGTAGCACCTGTAGTGTCAAAACAGTATTTCACCAAAGGTTCATTTGTAGTGTCACAACAGTATTTCACCAAAGGTTCACCTGTAGTGTCACAACAGTATTTCACCAAAGGTTCATGTGTAGCACCTGTAGTGTCAAAACAGTATTTCACCAAAGGTTCATTTGTAGTGTCACAACAGTATTTCACCAAAGGTTCACCTGTAGTGTCACAACAGTATTTCCCCAAAGGTTTACCTGTAGTGTCACTACAGTATTTCCCCAAAGGTTCCCATGTAGTGTCACAACAGTATTTCCCCAAAGGTTCACCTCTCTACTGTGATTTGCTGTGTTTACCCCAATGATCTGCTCTCCAGTATGTCACCTGAAGCCATCCAAAAAGTAGAAACTCACTAAAAAGCTATAGGTAACTAAGACAGGGTTATAGGACAATAAGAAGTTACTGAACTTGGTTTAGATGATGCCAGGAAAATGTTTTTAATGCCATTAACCATCTCTAATGATATCTTTTGAAGGATTAATAACATTACATTTTTATGACGAAAAAAATACTTTGAGGCTGAGGATAAGAGAATCTTAACCACTAACATTCATTTACAATAAATCATTTTGAAGTTGTATTTTCAACAGTCATTATTTTAGATTTCATATTCTTATCTTCTATTGTACTTATAGGCCCACCTACTGTAGATTCCTTATTTAAGGCGAATTCATTCTGCGATTCAATCTTTTTTTTTAGTTTCATTGAGTTTACACGTCCAAAAAATAAAAACTAGATTTTAAAATCTACAAGATGTGCTTCTTGCAATTTAACATGAATATTTATTCCTTGCGTTTAATTAGGAATCTATAATATTCTAAGCAATTTAATTCATTAAAAAAGGGTCACAAACCAGAATGAAATTCACTGTTACCAGGCATAGGCGTCGGAAATGGGGGGGGGGGGGCTTTTTTTTCAAAACTTATACAAAACTATATCCAAATACCTTCTTTCTTTTTTTTTGCTTCCGATGCCACTGCTCGGTGTACATGTACAAAATTATTAATAAAGCATCAATAATTATCTTTACTCTTATTTGAAAATGATCAAAAACATGGAATATGTATATTCATTGTATAAAAACTTGCTGTTATGAGTTACAGGATACCATCCTTCTCTCTGGTAGAAATGAATTACACCAATCATCCTTAAACATAATGTCATTTTCAAAAACAAGAGGCCCAGGGGCCACATTGCTCACATGAGCAACAATAGCCTTAACTCTGATCAAATTAAAGCATCAAAATCAAAATATCTTGACAACAAAGTACAGTAGATCTTGCTAGAAAAAATTAAAATCTGCCAATTTTTATCCACATATTTATATGGTAAATACCAAGTCCCTTTTGTTGTTGTACCTGTAAGAAGATTTTTCTCTATTCCTATATAACCCCTAATATTTTTTAAGAAGATTTTTTAAGATTCTCTCTATACATTCTTATGTAAAAATTCATTCCCCATAGTGGCCCCACCCTACTCCCGGGGACCATGATTTGAACAAACTTGACTCTACACTACCTGAGGATGTTTCCATACAAGTTACAGCTTTTCTGGCCTAATAGTTTTTGAGAAGATTTTTGAAAAATACCAACAAACTTTCAATAATTCTAAATTATCTCCCCTTTTAAGAGGACATGGCCCTTCATTTGAACAAACTTGAATCCACTTCACAAAGTGATGCTTTGTGTCAAGTTGGTTGAAATCTGCCCAATGGTTCTGTAGAAGAAGATGAAATTGTGAAAAGTTTGAAATGACAACGACAGACAACGGACAAATTTTGATCAGAAAAGCTCACTTGAGCAAAAAAGAGAACCACACATATAACTTAATTTACAAATAACTTTATTTGTCCTCTTTGAGTCTTACTATTCTAGATTTCACCAAAAATCAATTAAGATTCTCAAATTACACGGCTGTTGAATGCAAAGAAAGAAAAAAAGACGGAAACTCCTGTAACAACCACTGTCCCTTGTCACAGCACTATTTATCAATGGCCTTCCTCTCCTCTGCCTCCTTAGCGACCTTCCTCTGCTCTGCCACATCATCCATCATTTCTTCAATTGTTTTTTGTTCAGGGTCTGCTCCATACTTTTCATGCCACCACAAAATATGCTCCATTTTCCTGATTTCTCGAGTGGCAAAATACTTGGGATACTGGGCTTTCTCTAAGGGATGCCAGTAGTCAATAGTCTGAAATATGTAAACACAATGATATGTATGCTTCTGGACAAAATGAAGCCCTTACACTGTACACCATCTTATTGATTTGATTTCATTTATTCTCACACATTTCCTCTCTGTTCTTGTGTTAAAACTTTTGTTTCAAATGTACCTATGATGAAGAAAGTTTGCTGGTGCTGGCTACAGTCAAAACTTATGTGGTTGTGAATTAATCTTGCTGAAAATTAATAACACTCACATAATCTGGGAAGTATTGATATCTGTCGTAGCAAGTTCCGCCAGGAGAGAAGTTGTCTGAAATGATTTGAATGGCATTAGTTGAATTACGATACATACCATACTATATCTCAAAACTCAATGCTATTTAAACAAAGTTCAGGCTATGTTTTTGTTTACAAATATTATTTTTGTGTTATTTGTTGTGTATGGGGTGATATTATAAATCTTCATTATTGGACATTGTTTCATTGTAACTTTTTTCTGTTCTTATCTATAAATAAATGTCTATTGTTAGCTTTTGTCATAGATATTCTGCATCTTCTGTACTGCAATACTCTTAACTTGTATATGCCATCAAGGTGCCCAGAGTAGTCTCAATGAATCTTATCTATACTAGCCGTGCAACCAGTTCTCGCCAAGTACCATTTCTCGCCAGTACATTGTTATGTCATTTTTTGTATATGATTTTATGTGTTGATAAAATGACTTAACAATGCACTGGCGAGAAATGGTACACAACGAGAACTGGTCGCACGCCAGTATACATAATCATGATAAATCATTGTATTAAATTTTCTTTTTTCTTTAAATACTTTCTCACTTTAATAATGTATACAGGAACATCACGTTATGTACAAAATATCTATAATTTTAAACAAACAAGAGGCCCAGGAGCCTCATCACTCACTTGAACATCAATATCTTCAACTGATCAGAAAAGTTTTAGACCATTTTTTGAGTATCACATACAAAATACCTAAATAACTTTGTGGAGTATATCTTGTTTATAAAGATTTTCAAATTTTTCTCCACATATTCTTTTAAATTAAGCTCCTTTTAATAAAACATTTTAAAAGTTTTTCCTTATAATTATGTTCCTATGAAAGGAATCAACCCCTCCCTAATTGTAGCCTACAAACCGAATACTTACGATTATTATTGAAAAACCAATATGAAAGCACTTGTTGTTCACCCCGTTCAAGTAACTCTGTTGCCTTCACAAAGTCCTTTTCATCTTTGTGGGAATCGATTAGTCGTCTCAACTCCACCCTACCCAACCTTGCTGGTACTCTATAAATTACAATCAGCAATATGCAAGTATAATTGGTTTTCAAATTATTGATCCAATTTACAAACAAAATAAATAAGACTAAATCGAAATTTTTATAACTTATAAGCCCCATGGAATTTTATCCAAAATGAGCCAAATTTATGCAGAACTACTTAACATTTTAATTTAAAACTATTTTCACTGCCATTAAAATACTAGCATTTAAGTAAAACAATTGGTAGCCAATAAATAACTAGATGCTGTCATTAGACAGTAATACCCGCACCAATTGTTTGCCCCTAAATAACACTCTTTTGTACCAGTTTAATTAAAAATGAAGGCCACATGCAAGTTCTGGTAATACAAATAATCAAAGTACTGGAGTACTGACAGGAGTTGATTTTATCGATTTTTATTCATTTTAAAATCAACTATCAACAAGTAGTTTATAATCTGTCTTTGAATTACGCACATTTTTATAATATGAATTCTCGGACTTTTCCGACAAGAATTTTGAGAAAAACCCCGTATGAATGGTGTTGTGTAATGATTAAAGATACAATTGATTCCATCAAACTATGTATTAGTAATCGAAAAACATGTATGGACCAGGTCTCGTGATAGCTTGATGACGTGACTTCTAAATATAGAATGACTCAGCTTGTCGGAGATTTACGGAGAAAGCCGATGGTTGAACGAGACTTTATTGAACTCTGGCGTATGAATACATACGACTGCAAAAAATATCTAAATTGTTCGTACTATTTAACATCTGACTATTTTAAAGGTATTCATAAATAAGTTTCTTAAAAACCAATGCTTCAAGATACCATTACATCGAATTTATCGATTATTTTCAAGAACTAAATCTTGTCAGCGGTGATGATTTGTGCTTAGGTCCAAACACTGTTTCACTTTCGGTTTGCCAGAGTAACTGCATAGGAGAGTTGATTAAAATCAACTCCCAAAAATTATAATTTTCATAACTAAAGGATGAGATCCCTTCCCAAATGATAATACATATGAGCAGTACTTTATGTGTAATTTGGGGTTGAACTGTTTGCATGTGAATTTTAAGTTAATCAATAATCTTAACATTTCATGTCATAGAAAGAATAATGGTCTATATAATTATTACAAACAAAATTAAATTATGCCCCGGCGATTGCCCGCTTTAGATTTGCTTCTGTGTGCCTACATATACATAACCGTGTGCACAGATTTAGAAAAGGGTGGGAGAGAGGGGTCCAGACCCTCTCCCCCCCCCCCCAAATGAAAATTTATTTATAGCAATAGTAAAATTACCAAAAATACACCTCGGACTCCAATGCCCTTACACACATGTAATTGCTCTAACCCATTGCGCTTCAATGTAAGGTAATACTATTTTGGGGGAAAATATTATATTTATACATTATTGTTTATTTCAATAGGAAGTTTACATCAAAATATGCAGGTGTCCTGCACCACCTTGAAGCTGTTATTTACCTATTAAAATAGTGCAAGGAGTTTTGAAGAATAGGTCCTAAAAATACATGCATGTTACAAATAACTAATCTTTGTCTGAAGTTACGTACACAACACAGGTCTACAGGTCTCAATAGCGAGTACAAAAAATGTACTTGTTTTACCCAGCTCTTCAATTAGATGGGTTTCACGTGGTGTACACATACATGTATGTGTTTTTCATATGCAGAAAAGGATTAGTTAACATGCATAAACATTTTTTTTGTGATGATCAGCTAAAGGGATTCATATTGTGCTCTACTTGGATTATCATTATGATGTTGACCAATATAGGTAAGCATAATTAATGTGCTATAGTGAGTATTATAGTAGCACAATATTATGAGACACCAGTATGTACATAAGTATTACTTTCACTTTCTAAATAAGTGATCTCCCTTTGCTAGCATACTGTATCATCATCTTTTAATATCTAAATAAGCTTCTCATTGTTACCTATCTTATCACATTTGTAAAGTTTCTGTTTTTTAATTGCAAAAGTTATTTTTTCATTTGTCAGACTAACACTATTGAGTTGACCCCATATTGACCCTGTAACAATTTTGTATTAAATTTTGTGTATTACATGTATAAATAAGTGTAGAAACTTATCATTTTATATGAGTTATAATAGGAAGGAAGGGGTCTTTCTTTCTTAATGTATTATAATGCATCAAATACAATGTAGGCCATGACCCTATGGGATTGTTCTGACCCCATGAAACAGGAAAATACAAAATATCTTCTTCTGTCATTATGATGCATCAAATGGTGTAAAGTACATGACCCTAAGGTGTTGTCATTAACCCCTCCCCCCTTATGAAATAGGAAATGATGATACACTGTATATTTTGATAACTTTTGAGATCCTCGTCCCTAAACCATATAATTTATTCTTGTTCTTAATTGTGTCATTGCGCATCAAATTGTATACAGCTTATGCCCCCTTGGAGACACCCTGACATTCTAGAACTACATCTATATCTGGGTTCTTAAATTGAATCATATATCATGTACATATATTATTGTTTCTTTGTTCAAGGCATTTCAGATGGTATGTAGGTAATGATCCCAAGTGCTCTACCTGAAATTATCAAATATCATAAAAACCATTGAGATTCCCACCTTAATCTAAATTATTATTCCTCCTTTGGTCATGGTGCATCAGATCATTATGGTATGCAAGTCATGACCAAGGGGTCATCCTGACCCCCTTAGAATCAGAAATTGTCAATTATCTTTAAATTATTGATGTTTGATGATCCTATCCCTATTCAATCTTTATTATTAAGTCTCCCAAATGAAATTTGGAGACTTATTGATTTGTACGGTTCTTATTACATGTATTATTCTTCTTCTTCTTCTTTTTCTTCTTTCCCGCTCTGAACCTGTTTCTCAGAGACGGCTTAACAGAATTGTACAAAACTATAGGATACAATAGGCCTGCATATCTAGCTGTGCACCCTAGTACAAGGTCATAAAGTCCCATAACTCCAACAAAAAGTATCAACCAATGCTGATTTTCGAACTTGACCAAGGTAATAGTGGTATAAACATTTGGTATAAATTTAATGAAAATCCGTCAAAATATGTAGGCATGAGAGCGCTTACAAAGAAATGTGACGCACGGACACACAGACGCACGGACACACGCCCGGCATTTCTGTGTCCCCGCTCCGCGTTGCGGCGGGGCACAAAAATTCCGAAACCTTATTGCGCATCTATAGGATACCCTAAAACATATTCCAAGAGATGATTTGTTACTGTTGAAAATGTAGGAGGAGTTCGAGGAAGAAGATTTTTTGTGAAGAAACATCATTTTAACCAACTATTTGACCCCCAGGACTACCAGAGAATTTTTGAAACCTTTTTACAAAACAACCAGACATCCCAAATCAAACTCCAAGAGTTCAGTTTGCTGGTTTATAAGATGTAAGAGCAGTTTGAGAAAGTAAAACGTGACAGATGGACGGACGGAAGGACGGAACAGGGTAACAACAATATACCCGAACTTTCTTTAGAAAGTGCGGGTATAATTAGCTTTAATAAATTTGGTCCACTGCCATAAGTTTTAATTTAAGGGAAAATGCATCACCTCACACAAAATTACTCTTTCATCTGAAATGAATGAAACTAAGTGGGTTTTGTTATCATTTCATATTCAAATTGTTGATGTACTATAAAGAATATCCCTCCTAACATACCCCAGTTTGTTGATGTTCTACAAGGAATATCCCTCCTAACATACCCCAGTTTCCCTCATTTCATTCTCTGCCAGGTTGATTTTCAGAATTCATTTTTCACATATTTCTTTTTCTTTCTTTTCTTCAAAATCACATTCCTGCAATGCTTTCCACCTCATTTCTTAAAGTCTGTCCCAAGATATTTATGCCGCACATTTTCTTAAATTATTCTATATTGATAAATACCTCTGGGTTCAAATCAGATGTTCATTCAATAGTATTAAAAAATATCCAAAGATTTCACCTTTGGAAAGCCCCCTCTATCTCATCAGGTTTCAATACCCATCTAAAAATAAAAAGTCTACCAGGATTTTCTATTGCTAAAGAGATGTAAGTACCAGAATGATAACGTTGAAAAATTTTGCAAGATATTATGAGTAACTATGAATGGAGAAAAGATTTAAACATTTCTCATTATAAATCTCCATAAGAAATCAGTTTTCATTCCTGTGAACTTTCCTGAGCGAAAAATGATAATGTGTCAATGAAGATATGTTGAATATTATCCCTTTAATTGATTTCAATTGCACTTCTCTCACAGGTGTGTGTGGTCTTGTTAAAAATCGTCCAAATGAGCTGCATAAATATCTCAGGACAGACTACTGGCGTGGGACCTGAGTGAGTTTTCGATGAGTATCATTTCTTGCCAGTACATTGGTAATTCACATTTTTCATATATAATTTTATGTGTTGATAAAATAATGTAACAATGCACTGGTGCAGAATGGTAGTCGGCATGAACTGGTCTTACGTTAGAATAGTAGGACATTAACAAACATTTCACCTTATTCCACACAATTAACACTGATCATGATTTTTGTTTTACATCAATTTTAGAGCATTTTTTCCAATCAAATAGGAATGTGTCAATACTTGTAGTAATTAAAAGAAGGCCCAAGATACTCAAAGATGTCAAAAAATCTTGTATGACAGGGGAGAGATGGTAGTGGGGCGAATTGTATGGTACTCTGTAAGTCAACCAATGCAGGACTGAATAACCTAATATATCTTAGATATCCCGATGTATACACCAATTACAATTTATAAGTTTGCTCTCGCTAACCCACTGGACAAAAAAAATGTCGACTTTGACCTAGTTCAATGTCATTACGTGCGCACATAACGTTACACGACAACACCAGTAAGCATTTTTACTATATCTGAAACTTACCGAGTAAACGCGCACCATTCAATGTGCCGACAATGCTTTTTGTAATATCTTAGCACTCTTTGTGCATGCGACAAATATGTAAATTGAAGATGCCTTGGGATTTTAACAGTAGCAAGATTACCAAAGGTAGTCATGATTGACCCGATCCCGATCGAAATTGTTCTCTAGACAGACGTCTACTTCGCTAACATGAATTGCTGAGCCCAAGCCCTGAAGAGACGTGTTGATTTTTTTTTAACGCAAAAGGTAATTCGAAATCTCGATTTACACAACTCGTTCCCACAGAGGGTTTTGATAACACAGTTTTATTAATTAAATTAGATTGTAAAAACATGTTACATATATATCTATATATCAATAGAAAGATAAAATTGTGAATTTTGTAAATATTTAAGAATAATGCACATGTAACTTAGTTCTAGAATTTATTTGACACTTAAAACATGAGGAAAATAGACAACAGGATGCCTCTATTATAAATGCAGTACACCTATGCATTTTAGGCTTCCCCTAACAGCAAAATGCAAATAAATCAGTCATCACAAAGTTCTGACACTTCAGTTTTAAAACATAAGATTTTAACAATTCAATGCTGTTGATCTTGTGGGTTTCCAGATTGGGTGGATGAAATGGTAGGTTGTGATTTTAAATTAGGGAAAAAACTTTGTAACGTTTGGAAACACTCAAAATGTGCTGATGTAAATAATGATTGTACAGATTGGCTTTGTAACGACCATTGTCGTGAATAAATTTGAGAAATGTGTGTTGTTTTATTGAAATGTGTTGTTTTAATAAAGTCTCGTTGTGGTTTAATTACAGGCGTTGTTCACACCTCTTTGTATTATGCCTTCTTTACCTGAGCGATACCTGAGTGAATCGATTAAGATTTGTAAATTTTGTGTATAAAATTTTAATTCCGGCAAAGGTTTTGGGTATTTAAAGTTACTTTATCATACAAAACTATATATTTTCTGAAAGGTATATATCTCAGGATAAAAAAAATCTTTACCGAATAAAAAAAGTATTCGATGGTATTAACGATACAAGTGATTATGTCGGAATGACTGCACGATAACGGCATTCTTTTTCAACGAAAAAATTTCATTCGGCAAAGGTTTTATATATCAAATCAAAACACATGGGTTCAATTTTTACATATTTCAAAGATATGGTCGTAATGATTTAAAAAAATCGTGTCCGAATGAAAAAATGTTAAAATACTTTTTGAGATATTAACTGTTTTATGAAGACGACTACCTCATTCCGGCACCTAGTTTTTACGACCACAGCTCATTCCGGCAAAGGTTTTGCATATTAAACATTTAATTATCAAAAATATTTATATACATTTAGATAGCCCTATATCCATAGATGAAAAAACTGAAAACCGAATGGCGATAGCTTACACACAACACAAGTCATCGACCTTTTTATACATGTCACTACGTATATTACATCGCCATTCCGGCGAATAGACCTGCACGAGTTTCGCAGTAAAAATCGTGCCTCGTGTTTATAGTCTACATTGTATTTTGGAGAATCTAGGTACTTGTAGTCAAATACAAGTAATAGCTTTCCAAAAAGCTTGCCTGACTAAATAAAATTATTCAATGGAAGTACGCATGTATCAATTAGGCTATCTTATCAGAAATGAATTTTAATTTTCGCTGCTGATCATAAATTTATAAACGGAACGTGCAAATTGAAGAAGAAATTTCAGTCTTTTCTTCGATCTAGAACATGTACATATATATTACTTGAAATTCAATTATTTTATTAATTCAATTTTTTTTAGGAATGTACAAATTTAAGTGCATGTAAGCTTGAAAGCTGGAAATTAAATGGTATTTTTTTTAAACTGTATTTGTTATATAAGATGCAAAATCAACTGTAAGGCATTTTAAAAAATTTTCAACAATATGAAATATGAAAGGGTATAATACCAGGGACGTATATACTATAGTATATATATACGTCCCTGTGTATACCAACCAAACATGCAATATGGAGGGTAATCGTGTTCAAAAATCCAGACATGTAAACTTGTAAATCCGAAAATGCAATCGTGTTGATGTATGAGCCTATATGTGTAATTCTGATTGTGTAACCTATAAAACTCGGGCATAAACACGTGTAAGATTTGACCCAGTTCCTTCGCATGATGCACATTTTGCAACTTATTGTTTACATTTGTTGATTAAACCTTCAACTTTGCACACTTTCAATCCGTAGTTTCTGCATTTGTAACTTTAGGCTCGGCAATAGCACATTTGACATGATACAAATTTACAAATGTAAAGTCTACAAGTTTGTCGATTTTTGATGCCCTGCTGCGGGAAAAGGCATGCCGTAATCGCCGGAACGGACGAAAAATAAACATAATATTCAGCTAAACTGTTGCAATAAGCTTGCAATTAACGACACCTTTTCTATCGAAAATACCGGTATTATTTTTAGAAATAATTGAGGCGTGATTGAAACCGGACCAAACAGGAAGAGGTTCATGTATAAAAAAAAAAATCGCTGCCCATGTGACGAATGCGCTTATTTCCGTAATAATAATTCTTATGGTATTATAAATGGAAATGCCTAATATCTTATTTCTCTAAAAAAAAAAATTGACATGTAATTCTAACTGGAATATAAGTTAATGCGTACTCTTCTCTCTTGGCTGTCAAAAAGGTACCTTTATTGTACCGATAACTCCTCGAACAGTTTTCAAGATAGGAAGTTGTTCTTTTGCAAATCAATTATACATATATATTTTCTGAATTAGTTAGAATAAACGACCTGCAAAGATTTGGTAATTTTTTGTGGAAAAATTTATGTAACTTTACATGTATTTATACTTTTTTGTTGAGTAAGTGAAAGATAAAAAATAACACAATCTTCAATGATAATAAAAAAAAAACTTGCGCATATTTTTGTGCGCCGTAAATTGAAGTTTTTACTATGGGAGGCACTGAAGCTCCCAGGTCGTCCATCCGAATTTTTTCAGACCGGGAGCTACAGACCTGCAGCTAGTTCACAAGTGGCTGTAAAGCTGTATTATAATAGCTCTCCAGAAAATTTTTATCAACCAACTTCACAAAGTGAGTCTGTATTGAACCGACATTCAGGACGTCATACTCATATCCCGTAATCATTGCTTGAAATAAAAAAATGTCAATTTTTACCTGCATGATAGGCTTTTTTCCTTATATATTGCCGACAATGCAAAGAGACATTTCTTAAAATAAAACTATTGTACTCTAATAACAGTCGCGTCGGAAGCAAATTGAAAGTGGGGGGGGGGGGGGGCTAAACTGTTCATCAGAAATCTTGACAAGAATTCCGAAAATCACGAAAATCCTAATGGGGGTGGGATACCTATAACTAAAATCTTACCTGCCCAATTTCCCCCCCAAATCATGAAATTCCTAATCCGTGGGGGTGGGGTGTGCTAGTATACCTACAGTTTTGTACTTTGACTCCAATTTTCAATATCACTATTACTATTTCATTTTTTTTTTTTTTTTAGAATTTACTATCGAAAAAATCTGGGGTCAAAATCGCAGTGGGGAGGGGAGTATGTGAAAAAATGGTCGTGAATCTTTCAACCGATGAAACCGACCTTTCCAGTCTAGTAATTTACTATCCTTATATATAACATTATATATTGTGACAAATAGACACTTCTTGTGTACAGAAATTCCAATATAAATGTTGTTGATTTGAAATAATGTGAATTTTAACATCATCGCAAATATTTGCGTGCATACAGCCTAAAAAAATCATCCAGGCTAGCTAAATATGGGAACAATAAATCATCGGGGTCGAGATACTAGGAAGATCGAATTTGTGGGTTTTTTTAACCAATCAACGTGGAGAAGATAATTCACTGCAAAATTGCGAAAGGGGAAGCAAGTGACTCAACATCATCAGAATATTGTTGTTTATTTTTCTTTAAGCAGCCTTACAGTTGTAAAGTCGAAGCCATGAGTCTTTTAGGAAAGTTGTTTGGTTCGGGTAAAAATAAAGACAAGGCTCCTTCACCCCAGGAGGGGATTCAGAGGCTTAGAGAAGTCGAGGAAATGTTGATGAAAAAATCTGATTTTCTAGAAAAGAAAATAGAGCAGGAACTCACAACAGCCAAAAAAATGGGGACTAAAAACAAACGAGGTAAACAAATCTCGATTAATGTTAAACATCGAAGTATTTACACTCAATATTTGACTGCGGTATCTTAGAAATAGGAAACATATTTATTGTAGCGGAACATTAAAACAATGTAAACAATGTCTCGAAATTGGCAATAGTACATCATAACATGCAAAACAACTTGTAATGACATCCTGCTTTAGTAAATAGTAATATTGGTAGCAGGACAGACTTCTAGACACCAAGACCTCTTAAAATTGATAATACGTTCAGGAACCAAGATTTTTTGGTACCAAGATATTATGGCACCAAATTTAAGATGTTTAGGCACCAACACTATTTTTTATGTCATATTTAAGTTGTGAAATCCCATATTTGTTTCTTACATTTTTTTTTTATGCTTGGGCGCTTATCACTTTGCCCCAATTGGCCCAAAGCTATTTGCTCCATGCAAGAGTTCCCTAAATTTTACTTTCAGTGGTGTGCGCCCCATTGGTTTTTTTCACCACGCCCCAAATATCAGCGAAAAGTACCCCAAACTTTGAAGGCTTATATTTTATAAAACTTGAAGTCAAAATTTTGATTTTGTTTCTTAAACTTAACACTATTTTACATTTTTTTATCAGATTGTCTTACACTTTTATGTCCCTATAGGACTAAAGATAGAAAACAAGGTGATAAATAAGGCATACATTGGGTCCATTGCCATTTCCTTATCTGAAGATAGTTATTGTAGAATAGAAAGTGATATTTATCTGAAACTTAATTTAATATGTTTGGCATCTTTTATTAAGAAAGCAATGATTTCAGAAGAGTTATCTTTTATAGTGTAAAATCTTTACTTTAGTAAACATTAATTGATTTGCCAAAGACAGGAAGTATTTAAGATTGAAATCAGACTAGAGATGGCAAACATTGAACCATCTTGGTCCAAATTATAAACTCATTAAACTGTACTTTGTATTCTTACACAGCTGCACTAGCTGCTCTCAAACGAAAGAAGAGGTTTGAAAAACAACTACAACAGATTGATGGAACATTGACAACCATTGAATTCCAGAGGGAAGCCTTGGAGAATGCCAGTACAAACACAGAAGTATTGAAAGTCATGGGTGTTGCAGCCAAAGCCCTTAAGGGAGCACACAATAATTTGTATGTATCTAAAAGATTGTTAATTTTAATACGGATATGTTACCCAAAAGAAATTACCGGTATTGTGGCCTTTCTTTTCTAGGTCTGCTTTTTTTTTTGTGTGTGCTCTATAACTATAGAACAATGTTATAAACTGTGTTGTTAAAACAAAGGCTGTCCATAACTTGAGAGTTTGTCATGACCCTGGAGCATGGCCATGGTCACATTACTGTAATATATCCAAATAGTCTCCGGGACGTAACTTAGGATATGGGGAAACTCATGCTTAAAACAATGATTTCCTATTTCCATATTTTTTTAATAAATCATCATCTGAGTCTCTTAGGTTAGATATTGCAGTCAGTGTTTCTTTGTCATCTTGTCATTTGTTCTCTGTTGGTCTTAAAACTTTTTTGCCATTATCTCTGAAACTAAAAGGCCTGTCTCGAAGCATTTGTAGTGGAAGGGAAATTTAACCTGGGGGATTCATGATCCCTACCACCATGATCGATATAGGTTTTTGGTAAGGTTTTAGAATTGTCTCCATGCCTTTGTCCTTGTGCAGTAAGGACTTGTTTGAATTATTGGACAGCTTTGTACAAGCATGAGGTATACCTGGCAGCTACCACTCCTCCCCCAGTCAATTCCACATCTTGTTCAAGAATTGTCAAATTAAAACACTTAAAGACAGTACTGTAGATTCCTAATTAAACGTGAGGCTTAAATATTTGCATGAAATCACGAGTTCATTTTGCGAATTTTACCATCTAACATTTAATTTTCAGACATACTGTGGTTTCATCAATATTCGTTGAATACCAATTTTCGTGGATTTCGTTATTAAGTTAATCCACGAAATTAAATGTTCATTGAAGTGCAATTTCAACTAACATTTAACAAGATGTCATAAGATAATATAATAAGGTGTTCTTAAACTGACTTATATTTAACATAAAAACCAGAAGTCAGATTAATTTTATGCAAATTGATGTTGAAGAGATGTTGACAAAGTGCATGACCTTATGGATGAAGTGGCAGAGCAGCAGGAAATAGCAAATGAAATTTCAGATGCCATTTCTAATCCTGTAGGATTTGGACAAGACCAGGATGAGGTAAGGGTGCAAGCAAGCACTTTCCAAGACACAGAAATTTACATACAGGGTTATTTTTGCCCCATGTAATTTTCGACCTTCAACAATTGGAAACAGTTTCACCCAGTGTTAAATTTGTCCAGACACAGTTGTGTTTAAAGAGAGATAAATGTACTATGAGACATTGGAATTCGATTCGCCCGGTGACAGTGAGGGCAAAAGGGGTGAAAATAAAATGGGGCAAATATTTCGCTGTATACAGTATTGTATACTGCTACATTTTATTCCTCAAGTTTAGATAGGTTTATAATATATTTTTTAACATTTTTCAAAACATATTTTTATATGAATTACCTGTCCTTGAATTATCTGTTCTTTGATGAATTAATCTTACAAAATTTATAATTATACTCATACACTTTTTAAAAAATTATCTGTTTATCATACAAATTACCAAACTGGCAAAATTCATTTATTGATGTACAAGTACTACATTGTAACATGGCTTTGAGGTACGTTTCTTTCAGGATGACTTACTAGCAGAACTAGAGGAGCTAGAACAAGAAGAAATTGACGAACAGTTGATTGGTGTCCCCACACCCTCTGCTGCAGACACACTTCCGTCTGTTCCAACCGACGAGATCTCGGTACCATCCACCTCAAAAAGTATGTCTCTTTGCTGCCTAAAAAATTGAATTTGCTTTAACTGTGGTAAATAGGTAGACATTTTGGTCAATTTGAGGTTTATTTGAAACTCAAAACTTTTTTTCTGGTTATTCTTTTTTTGGAAAAAAAATTTTTTTTGTTCAGCATTCATAACATTCTACTTTGCTGGTACTCACTGAATAGACCATATTTATTGTTGTTTTTTTTTTTATCACAACCAGGCAAGGCCAAGGCGCAAGAAGATGATGACGAATTAAAGGAACTTGAGATGTGGGCAAGTTAAGTGTGAGGCAGATATTTGACTGATCCGGTCTCGCTGCTGTGATTAGGTGTGAAAGTGAAGAACAAACCAACCAGACATTTTATTTACCACATTAATGTAGATTTGTTTTAACAAGAAAACTCAAGAATGTACATCCACATTTCTAGGGGGCTAGGTTGTGTTGTTTCTGGAACGTGGAGGGTGAGGGGGGATAACTTTGTGGCATTTTTAAATTGGGGGGGGGGGGGCTAATTGTATCAATACATGTACAATATATTATCATACATTTATTAACAATACATAACTAAGAACCGGTAGTTAGAGCATACTTTACTGTGAATAGTGAATACTTTAACGTGAATAGTTTATTATTTTTATCAATAATTAAATACATGTAGCACATTTATGTTACACTTGCGTATGTTCTTGATATGATAAGTTTTTATCATTTAATTTGCTTTGATATCCACTGTTATGAGGTGTTTTTCTTTCTTTATTAATTCCTTCCAGAACACTTATCATCCTGGGAGAGCATATAGCAGTATCTTGCTGAATACTGCAGGATGTGTGTGAAAAAATTTAAATCTTGTATCTAGTAATTTTTAAGTTTTTGAGACATTGGATTTTAGTGACTGATAGTGTTGTTTTGTTGATCAGTGCTGTATTTATGTTACATATATGTGTGATGTAGTAGTGTTAATGTTAATTGTCCTATCCTGTTATTATACATTCTTGTAAATAAAACAACATTTGAATAAATTATACTCCACATGGTATTTTTTTTATAAGATTTCTCTGTTATTTGTTAAATATACCATTTAAAGTCTGTCCCAAGTTCCTATTTCCAGCACTTGTTCATTAATATTTCGATCCTCATAAAACCTTAGTTTATAAACTACATGCAGTCACTCAAATGAAAAAATTTGAAATGCCTCCTCTATTATGTTGATCTGAAACTCACAGTTATAAAGTTTATTTTGCATCAAAAAGACATGAATGCACCCAGATGATATTGTTGGAAAGTTTTGTGAGGTGTTTGGAGAACTTCCAAATTGAAATAAATACAAGATATCAAATTTTCCATTATAAATACCTGTAAGAAATTTGTTTTCACCCATGTAAATTTTAACAAGTAAAATAAGGGGATATGTCACAAAGAAAATCTTTGTTGTTTCCCTTATGTCAATTTCAACTGTTCTTCTCTGACAGGCAAGTATATTTATTAAGATGGTTGCATTAGATAAAGTCTGGCTCACTCTCAGCAGAAGTACTCCTATATATTATTCACAACCAATCATTTAGAGATGAATACCAATCGAAGCTGCAAGTTTCAGCACTATAGTCTGAACTGGTGAATTTTGAAATAAACTTTGCAATTAATAGTAATGGAGAATGCATAATTGTTCATGTCAAATCTCATGTAATAGATTTCTGAAGAACTTTAATGTCTAGTGATGGAAGCGGTACCGGTAATTGAACCGCTTCACCTCGGTCAATAGTGGTTTTTTCAAAAGGCAACTATTTCACATCACCAAATTTCTTTGAACTGCTAAGAAGTCTGCAGCTTATAGGGGTTGAAAGGATAGCAGCGATGAAAGGTTCTCCCCGCTGTGACCCGAGTTTAATCCCGCGTTCGACAGTGGTTGTATGCGAAAGTGCAAAATGGTTGCCTGCTTGGACACCTGGGTTTTCTCAAGGTACTGTGGCCTCCACCCACATCAATGAATTCCTCTTGCTAACATCAGTGCCAACAAAAGATATTAGTATAAGTTGCAGAACTTGTTTATCAACATTGCAAATTTAATGCAAAAATAAATAAATGTACATGCAGTATATTTTCTTCAACACATTATCGGTGCTAGGTTGATATATGTTTGATCTGATAATTCCTGATTATGTTCCAGAAGTATACTGAAGAATAATGGTTGTCATGTCTTTAATTGATTTCTTCTTCCAGTTATCATTTAGTAGAATACATGTAACTTGTAAAATTGAGCTAATTATTAAAATAAGAACACAAATTCAATTTGCATAGTTTATTAAAATAATTTACTGCACAAGCCTCCAGTTTTTGAACACATAAGCAAATACAGTTTACAAAGAAGATAAACAGAAAGAGGTTGTCTCCCCTAACTCTTCTTATAAGGGCAAATCCTTCATGTTCTTCACATCAGATTCTTTTAATAGGCTTTAAAAAAGGCAGTCAAAATAGAACTTGAAGGAATTCAAATAAAAGTGTATTTCGTTTGGAGTTAAATTTGAAAACAAGGACGAAACTCATAGTAACTTGGCTCATTCATCAAGACACTTCATTCACAACAAGGCATCAAACTCACAATGTCACCACAATTAGGTAAATTACATGTTCCTCTACCCAGCAATAGATATAAAGAAGCTTAGATACAAAAATGATAACTCCCTCTTGAACTACAGTGAAATCAGAGGTACATGTATATACATGTATTATTTTTTGTATCATTTTGGACATGAATAATTTTTTTTAATATAAAGGTAAATACATAGATTATATAGATAGAATAAGAAACATATCACATTAGAAAATAAACATTGACATTCTGTAATCATATGATAAAAATGAAAAATGTCTAAAAAGCACTTTTGATCTCTTTTCCAAATTTTATACAAAAAGAATTAATAAATAAATAAATACCAATTTGACAAAAAGTGACATTAATTTGAAAACAAAAAAATAACTGCTAATAAACATTAAGACAGGATACTGAGACTTAATGAATGATAATAAACACCACATAATGCTACATCATTCAGTCAACATACAGTGGTCAACATGGTACATGTATTATCAACCGACCTTGTCAATACACTGTACAACTTTACTGCTGTTTAAAACACTAAGAGGAATGTGATCTTTGTTTTGACCATATCACAGAGTTCAAAGTTCACTGGCATGAATAAAACTCGAAGCTAAAATCCTACCAATAATTCATCACTGTAGAACATTTAACCAAAAAATGCACAGGATTACACAGGTAGGGATTAAATTCAATAAACACTTGAGCACATTATCTTAAAAAAGAATCTACACATTTTAATTAAAAACCAGATTCTAGACCCAACTGCAATTCCTGAAGAGTATCCATTGATTGGAAAGAAAAAATGAATCGGACAAACGAAACCCTGAGATAGCTTTTTGTCTCTATGTTGGTATCCCTACAAACGAATCATTAAATACAACAATTCATGTATTTTATAATAAGGATACATGCAATAAATTCAGTTCAAAAGCATTAATACATACAAACTCTTAAACACATATATTGTTTCAACAATATGATACTGTACAATATTTACAGAATGAACTGTAATTTCATGATGTGTTGACTCTCCCAAAGTATATGATAATAGATGGATGTAAAATGATATGAGAGTTTGTAATACAATATCAGAAGGAATTCCAGAAGAAACGAATGCTAGCCTGCCTCTCTCTATATACACTTTTAAAATATCACAGACATGGCATAAAACCAGCATCCCAAAGGGCAAACCACTGATTTTATAATTATGTTAATCATACTCGCTGTTGTACAAGGCCTGAAAATCAACAAAGCGACTCCATCAACATTATGTCACCTACATGCACTATAGATTCTACTGAAGATTGATTGTTGAGAATTAAAAGGTGACCAATGGCTGTAAAGAATGGAGATAAATAGCCCATAGAAAGCATATACCACATAATCATAGGTATAGAAATCTATATGGATAAAAGAAACAGCAATTGACTGATGCCAGTATTTTGTTTTTCATCACAATTCAAAATGCTGATGTTTGAAAATACCAAGGCACAATTTAAAAGAAAATGGAAGAAAAACAAGACTATTCATATGAATATTTGTTACTCGGGTGTGATTTTAGTATCCAGAGTTTTACAGGGAATATTCATTGTAACACCATTATCACTAAATCTTTTGTTTCTGAAAAAGGTTAGAACCAAGGTTTCATTTCTTTTCTTAATTTTCCACTTACTGGAATAAAAGAATCTAAAATTCTGATGAAACAATAGGACTTCAACAGATGCACCAATATAACAATGAAACTCCTATGGCACCTCATTAGAAACTGGATGCTATCAAATATTGATTATTGTAGTAAATGTACATTATTAACCATATTTGCAAAACAAACTTCATCAGCAACGACAAATAACTGTACTAGAGCTATGCATACAGAATGACTGGTTTCTATTTTGAGCAAGCGGATCAAGTACTTCATATGACTAAATAAAACAAAACCCAATTAAAATCAAGTAAAAGTGTGGCTTAGATAAAAAACATGCCAGAGGGTCAAAGGAACAGGAGTAGAGGAATGCTAACCAGAAGTAAGCTTTGTTTTTTCCTGCCTTTCAAAAAGCATGTACTGGTGCATAGTACCACCAATACATGTCTTTTGTATCTAAAATCTCAATCACATCCTGGCCTGATAATCATCAAATACATGTACAGGCCAAAAAAACATATTGGTATACCAGTATATATTGGATAATTCAAAACAATAATGTAATTTTCTTCAAAATATCTGAGATCATTGAGAATTACTAAACTATTTTAAACAAATTGAGGAAATGATACTCCATAGTCACAAAGATGGCATTGTAGTTATGCCCAAAACTACCTTTACTCCCAAGAGTAGGTACATGTATGTACCGATATCGTTCATGACAAAATGCTCTCTAATGATTCATTTAAGTCAAATAACTAGACTGATACCACACCCTGAAATACAGTTAAACTTCAGTATCTCTAACTGAGTGGGACTAAGGATAATTTTTGAGATGTCCATGGATTTGAGATATAAAATTTGATAAATTTGGCATGGATGTTTGAAAAGAACTGAAGAAATGCTGCATGTCCTTTCAGACACTTCATTGTGTAATTCAAACAGTAAAATTTTAAAGTTTGTGTTTTTAATTTATTCTTTTTGAAAAAGATTTTGTTATACATGTATAAGTCTACAGAAACTGTTACATTTATTAATTTCGTACTCCACAGATTTTGAACATTTCTTTGATCAGATCTAAGTATCTGATACCTGCTTATAAACTACACTATGTAACTGATAAACCGAGCATGGTGGTATTAATGACACTACATGTATTTAACAGACTGGAAATTCTGTTAACAAATTGATTGTGTATTTCAGTGTGAATTTAATTAAGCAGTGAAATTAATTACTAGAACTCAAAACAAAACATAACTAGCACTTAGGGTCATGAATATACCTTGATATAAGCAAGGTATTCATTGTTTTTTTGTGTTCCACAAACACGTTTTTCAAGCAAAAAGGTTTTCTTTTGAATCATTTTTAAAGTACCAGTAAATGCAATCGCAAACTTACTTCGGATACCCCTGATATCGCAGATGCTCAAGATACATAAGTTTAACTGTACTATTGAGTGGATATGTAAGTAAATCTATTTCAAAGCGACAGTCTTTTAGGAGTGATGACTATTTTTTTGGTTGGTTTTCTTATCCTATCTGTCCTGCTTACTGGTCCTATCATTCCACTGTCATCAAGATGGTTCTGTGAGGACCTTGACCTTTGGTTGATAAAGTGTCACAGAGGCTAAGTGCTGGTTCTGCATGACCTAACAATGAGAGCAGTGTAAAACTGGTTACTGTGCAAGTCTACACCATCTATTACTTACTGTGGAATCATTTTTATTCCTAGGGGTCAATGTTCGTGGGTAGCCAAAATTTTCATGGTTTGTGGGGACATAAATTTGTTGGTAGAAAGTTTGGGATAATTTTAATAAATATTAAACAAATGTTTTTATATACGTTCGTGGGGATATAAATTTGTGGGCCAGAGTTAACCACGAAAGCCACAAACATTGGTCTCCCACGAGCAATGATGATTCCAAAGTTCTTGCTTATGCAACTGTAGAGTATATACTTGATCTTTTGAATCATATACAAAGAAATCTGTTTCCTGAATCATTTTAGCCCCCAAAACAAAGGTATTAAACAAAGGCTTGCTTTTTAGCTAATAGAGAACAGTCTACAGATTCATTCATACCTCAAATATCAAATCTTGGACACCAAAACAGAAGGTGGAGCCAAACGGGTTGCTGGTATTGGTTGAGGAGGATCGGTTTAAAATAACTGGTTGCTGTTCTGGTTTGATCAGGTAATCCTGTATGGCATCCCACTGTATAGTTAAAAACAATTACAACAGATTTATTTCCCTTTGATTTCATTGTCAACAAAAATGTTTTTGAAGTTCCTTCATAATTACTGCAGGTATTTACATGTATTACCAGTATAAAAATGAGCAGTGATGGCAGTATATGTGGATTCAAAAATGTTCAATCTTATGTCAAAGTAGCATAAAATATGCACTGAAACCATGAAGAAGCACTGTCCAATGTATCTCTAAACAGTCATATGATGGAGTTATTAGTTAAAGCTAATTAGTTATAGCTAATCAGTGTTTGTACATTGATATTTTCTCTAAATTTTGACCTCTCCCCCTCCCCTTTTCAAACAAAAAGAATTAAATTAAAGAAAAATATTCAATTTTTACCTTCTGGTATATTATGTGAAAGTATAACATAACTTAGGAAGATTTATCCTTTTTTAAAAATGGTTGCAAATAATAAAGCACAATCTGCTTCAAATTAGGTTACATAGTACAACATACCAGATAAAAATTCTGTTCATTCCTTTATCAATTGATTTTAAGCTGACAATAATTCTCATATTGTTATTACATGTATTATATTGGTTTGTGTAGGACAGACTAACAGATTAGAGGGTGGGTGGGGTGGGGGCTGACCTTGGAGTAAGCAGTAATGATGATTTCCTCCTCTTCTGTCTGAGTCTTCTTCTTTTTCTTTGGTTTGCTGACTTCCACACAAACAGGGATCTTAAACTCACAGCGACAGTACCTAGGATTATTAACAAAATATTTGTACAGCAGTTCATCCAGAGCTATTGTTTAGATTCTAGCTTAATTTTTTAGTGAAAATCAATATCATTTTTTTTGGACAGGTGTGGCCTTTTGTATCACAAAACAATAATGATTAACGTTACAAATTAAATCTTTGCTGAATTTTGCATGGTTTTCAGTTATTTTAAATTTGTAAATAGTGTGCAGCTAGTCTGCGTTTAGCACTTTCTGAGGTGTTCAGCATCATTTTATCATAGTGACATAAACAACCAAATAGGGTTAACATTATCAAAGCTTTACTTTATATCAAATCTTTTCCATTTACTGAATAATTACTGTAAAACAACTTTTATTCGCATGCAAAAACTTTTGCAAGGTGCATGAGCCCCTCATTGTCGCGAATATTTCTCACCACAGCCGAGTTGTTATCATATTGTTGTTATAACAAGACAAGGCTTGGTCGCAAACATTAGTAATCACAAGTCAGTTTATCAGAAGTAAATAAAGAAATAAAGTTGTCGCATATAAAAGTAGGTTTACAGTATTTGTGACTTCCTAGTAATCTGTAGTCCCTTGTATTAGTGGCTCATTTTAATAAGGAGTGGTTAAATTTTACTGTGGAGCAGAGAAATTTGACGGCAATAAATAGCTTGTACATGAGAAAACGTATACTGTAGAGCCTAATAGAAAACAATAAAAATGCTCATGGAGAAATATGATTCTGTAACCACTAACAATTCGGTGGGATCATTTTTATTCGTGGGAGTCAATGTTCGTGGGTAGCCAAAATTTTCCTGGTTCGTGGGGACAAAATTTCGTTGGTAGTAATCAAGAAAATTTTAATAACTATTAAACAAATGATTGTATACAGGTTCATGGGGATGTAAATTTGTGGGCAAGGGTTACCCATGAAAGCCATGAACATTGGTCCCCCAAGAGCAATGATGATTCCACAGTATAACTTTGAATTTAAAAGCAACATATACTTACATGTTAAAGTTATAGTGGCCAGGGTAATTAGAGTGCAAAATAAATTTACGAACTTGATGAGTACTTGCATCAAATAAAATATCCTGCAAAAAAATAATAAGTCATAAAACGATAGTGTCTGTGACAAACTAAACTTGCCCACTGATAAAATCTCATATTTTGGCTATTTGACTATCCACTACTATTTTTTTAAAAAGCATTAATCAGGTCCAATCATGCATAAATCTGAACAACATTATTTCCTTTTTATCAATTCTCAGTACATGTACTACAGAAATTTGTTTATTTCATGACACAAACATATATATATATATATATATATATATATATATTGAAACACAATAAAATCCACAGTGGTCGGCGAGTTATAGATAAAAATTAAATAAGAAAACACGAAAAACGTTCAATATAGCTTAAGCGCTTTCATTTTAAAATCTTCAGAAGCTATATAATGGTAACATAGTAACGTGACGTCAAAAAACTTGAACGTTGAACGGCAATGTCTATTATGACGTCATAGTTAGATTTAGCGGAAAAAATATAATTTGCAACATAGTATATAACATACAATTCAATACATTTTTATTACAGACAGTTCAATTTGGGTTTAAAAATACGGATGAACTGTTTTTCTTTTTCTCTTCTTTGCACATTACTGTCACTCAACAGTTTGTAAAATGGAAAGATTTTAAACTGTTTGTTGCCGCAAGTGTCCAAATGCTCACTTAACGGTATCTGTCGATATCCCGGGGTGTTTATGTGTTGTTTGTGTACACGCACACGGGCCCGAAGTGGATTGCTTGTTTCCCCAATATAGTACTCGTTGCAGCCTGGACATGTTATAACATATAATACATTCTTAGTGTCACATGACATGTCCGTCTTTACGATGAATTCTTTTCCGTTGAAGTCGTACTTAGATCCCTCTGTAATATGGTCACAGGTCCCGCATCGTGGGTTTCTACACTTAGTAACTGTGTGTTTAGTATCAAAATGGGAAGTGTACAAATGGAATAATATCAATGGTTTTTGACACACATCAATATCTTCATTTTAATTCGTGTCACCCTCATCATACAAAAACTGCTATTCCATATAATTTAGCTCGACGTATTTGTACCATTGTGAGCGATGAAAACACCCAAGACATACGCCTCGGGGAACTCAAACATTACCTCACTAACCAAGGTTATCCCGAAGGTCTCATTGACGACGGAATTCGTAAAGCCAGGACGTATGATAGATCGGAATTATTAGCCAGTAAACATCCGGAAAAAACCATTGATATTATTCCATTTGTACATACTTTTAATCCAAGAAATATGAACATTACGCCAATAATTCATCAGTTTAATAATATCCTCATCAACGACCAATCCACGAAAGAAATTTACAAAGATGTGAACTTCATTAACAGCAGACGTCAGCCTAAAAATCTAAAACGAATATTGTGCACTTCCCATTTTGATACTAAACACACAGTTACTAAGTGTAGAAACCCACGATGCGGGACCTGTGACCATATTACAGAGGGATCTAAGTACGACTTCAACGGAAAAGAATTCATCGTAAAGACGGACATGTCATGTGACACTAAGAATGTATTATATGTTATAACATGTCCAGGCTGCAACGAGTACTATATTGGGGAAACAAGCAATCCACTTCGGGCCCGTGTGCGTGTACACAAACAACACATAAACACCCCGGGATATCGACAGATACCGTTAAGTGAGCATTTGGACACTTGCGGCAACAAACAGTTTAAAATCTTTCCATTTTACAAACTGTTGAGTGACAGTAATGTGCAAAGAAGAGAAAAAGAAAAACAGTTCATCCGTATTTTTAAACCCAAATTGAACTGTCTGTAATAACAATGTATTGAATTGTATGTTATATACTATGTTGCAAATTATATTTTTTCCGCTAAATCTAACTATGACGTCATAATAGACATTGCCGTTCAACGTTCAAGTTTTTTGACGTCACGTTACTATGTTACCATTATATAGCTTCTGAAGATTTTAAAATGAAAGCGCTTAAGCTATATTGAACGTTTTTCGTGTTTTCTTATTTAATTTTTATATATATATATATATATATATATATATATATATATATATATATATATATATATATATATATATATATATATGTTTACATTGTATTTTGAATTCTATGGCAAACTCTGTTTAAGCACAGTGTAAGAAAATTTACACTTGGCTTCTTATGAAATCAGAACTTGTCTTACTTTACATCAGAACAACAGAAAAATAATGGATTTTCTTCCATTCTTTACAGAATAACTTAGACCTTGAATACAGAAAGAGATGTGGATTTTCTTCAATTCTTCTCAGAATAACTTAGACCTTGAATACAGACAGAAATGTGCCATGTCCATGATACTAATAATATGTACCGGTACTTACAATGCCTAGGGTGAAGTAGTTGTAGAAATAATCAGAGCTAGGAGAACGCAGACGGAGATGTGATGCAGGCGAATGGATCTTCATTTTGTCATCCGCCTTGTAAAAGACTTTACATGGACTTCCTAGCGCTGTTACCACATCCTACATCACAAAAATCCATGTTTAATAGGTCTTTGTACATCTTGAAAGTAAAGCATTCTTTTCAAAGGAAAAATTTAAACAAATAACAATGTTGTAGATTACTCTAATATGAATTTCTTTAATATATTAAATATGATACATGCATACAAATGTTTCTATTTCTGGAGATGGAATATAAGATACAAAATTCATTCTAAACTAAAATCCACCGTTCCAAATTAATTTCAATTCTTTGATTTATATCAACAATATATTGCATATTTAATAAACATGGGCCATTTATAGTATTATTATAAAAATCTCAACAAAAATATATTGTATCATAGTACATCAGACTTTGGGCAGTTTATAAAAGCCTACGTTTCTCTCAATCATACATTAAGTGACCTCTGGCTGAAATAGTATACAGGCATGTAGGCCAGAAATAATCAAAACATATAAATCTAGAAACATTTCCCCAATGGAATAAAGAGGAATCTGATTACAATTAAATTGAGATGCAGGTGAGGTTGATGGCCTGTGAAAGGTGGGCGTATTTACCTGGCTGGTGTCCCCAAACCTGACAATCCTCTCCACCACCCTCTTCTTCGGGTCTAGAACCTTTCCTGGGCCATTCCCTGCAATTCGATGTCATAGATGCAATTTAGACAAACCTATTACTGAACACAATAATCTGAATGATTCGTATCCTATTCCAGTCAGTCAGAGTTTATAATTATGAGAACTGAATCAATAAGACAGTCTCTGTTTGATTTTATGACCTTTTAACCTAGGAACTGATTATGAAAATCTACTACAGCTTTTACAGGTATAATACACCCTTGTACTACTGGTATGCTTGAACCTTTCAGTGAAATATGATATGCTTCTTACCTTCTGTGACTAGAATGAATTTGAGTCCTTGAGTTACATTGTGATCTCGAAGTACTTCAATGCAATCAGCAAAACAGTTTCCATGGAAACATAAAACAGGAAGTGGTGGTGGTCTTTATTAAATTATAAATATCAAAGTTTTAGAATAAAGTAAATGTAGATGTATAAAAAAGTTTATAACTAGAATTTAAACATGTATTTTTTTTTTTTTGATTGACCTTGTTCATTACTAGTATTATGCTAGGAAAATTTATCGATATTTTGGGGAGGGGGTGGGGGGATAAAATTGACCATATTAATAAATGGCTAAAAATATGGAATTATTTCTTTGAAAAAAGACAATGACATTCTCTAGAGGCACTACGTCACATTCTGAACATCTTTAATTTCAAAATCTGAGCCACTAACAGAGATAGATTTCTAACCTTTAGATAACATTTTTTTCCTCTCAATAATGATACACTGAAAAAATCTTTAATCAGAGGCCACTGATAATTCAATCTGTTGATGGTGGTTGTGGTTTGCGTCAGCCATGTTTATGGCTTGTTACCTGAGTTTCCTTGCTCTACCTGTGCTTGTACACAGGCAATACCTTCATTACCTGTTTTGAAAGCCAACAAATCAGAATAACTTCTGTATTGATTTGCCACAAAAACTGACAGTACCTAATTATAGCGCAGTTTATATTATACCAATATCAATTTCTCAGTTGGGGGAGGTGGACTAAAAATAGCAACAACCCACTGTATTTCTTCGCAGCAATTTTTACTTCCGACAAAAGATTCTGTATGGCCATATGAATTATAAAATATCACCTCTGATCAAGTAATTGGGAAAAAACAGGAATCACAAGTGTTCTAAGCATGCATGCCCTTTACATAATGAGAAGGGGACTCATCAATGTACAACAGATTATGTCATATCCCACTAAGTCAAAAAATAAAGTGATAACATGTACATGAAAATGGCCATCAAACTGAATCACATGCCTTCCACAATATATGTCCCCTATTTTACTTCCTAAATTCAGATATGATTACATGATAAAAAAAACAACCACGGGATCTTACGATGCAGGTTTGCAAGGGAAATTAACTGTATTCATCATTTCAACCTACTTTATTTTTCACGTAAATATTTGAAACTTTAATAAACATTGGTTTTCCCATTAATCATCCTTAGTGAATCATCATACACAGTAGGTATGTTTTACTACTGCTGACATTTGCAGCACTTTATGAACGGGTAAATCCCACCACCAAGCGCTGTTAATTAAAATCTACTAAAGGTGTAAACTACTTATGAAAGAGACCGTTGTTTACATTTATTCATTACGTGAGAGTATTTATAACAACTTTAGAGTGAGTATTTAGTGGACAACTACTAACCAATCCTTTTGATTTCTGTTGATAATTGTCAGCATCCAAGCTCAAATAAGGAAATGTTTTGAAAATTACGATACTGAGAACAAAATAAATATAAACAGAAGCCACAATTCAATACATGAAAACTAATACTTTTAGAAAAATAGTGTCTATCTAGTGAATTTATTGTTATGTTGTTATGTGGTTAAGAGAATCTTTGCGTCAGAAGGATGCTTCTCGGGTCTTCTATTGACAAGACTATATACTGGATACAGACTTATCTTAACCATTGTTCTATTTTTTCTTCATTTACCCACACTTTCAATAGAAAAATTTAATGCTAGATTAATTAAAAAAATTATTTGAATTTCTTTCTATTATAACATTATGTGTCAGTTGTACAAGGATGATGACCTTCTAATGCTCAATAAAACTTTGAACTTAAAAACAGCAATTTTAGGGGAGTCTAAAATGGGCGAAACATTTTTCAGTGCCATCAGGAAAAAATATATCGATATGAACGTACTTGGTGTCTACCATGCTGCTTCCTGTGTATAGGCACATCCTGGACACCACAGGGGAGGATCCATTGGGGAACTGGAGAGAGCCCAGGCCATGGGCATACTTAGGCTGTTAATCAAAAGAAATGCTGTCTAACTACAACCTCCAATACAATTACACAAGTCTACAATATAATTACACAAGTCTACAATATAATTACACAAGTCTCTAATACAATTACACAAGTCTCCAATACAATTACACAAGTCTCTAATACAATTACACAAGTCTACAATAAAATAACCAAGTCTAAAATACAATTACACACGTCTACAATACAATTACACAAGTCTCCAATACAATTACACAAGTCTCCAATACAATTACACAAGTCTCCAATACAATTACACAAGTCTCCAATACAATTACCAAGTCTATAATACAATTACACAAGTCTCCAATATAATTACCGGTACACAAGACTACAATGCAATTTCAATTTGAAATATTTGTAGACATGGGCACTCGTTTTCCTCGTTTGCTGTGAACAACACATTTATGCAAGGACTTTTAATAAATTTCTTACCTCAAATTTGGATTCTATGGGAAAATCAAATGAAAGCCCTCTGAAGTTTAACACAAACAACTGTTTTTCGGAGTTATACACTACAAAAGGGAGATAAATATATAATGGTACACTACAAATCAAACTCTGGATAAAGGAAAATCAAAAACAAGTACTATTCATAACACAATTGATTCTGACTGCTAAATGCCTGTTTTAAGATTTTTTACACTAGCTCTCTTTTTTTCTATTTACATGGAAATATTCGCCCCATTTTATTTTCGCCCCTTTCGTCCTCCTTGCCAGCAAGCAAATTCCAATGTCTCAAATTATCTCCCTTTAAAGAAAACTCTGTCTGGGAAAATTTAAGACTGGGTGAAAATGTTTGCAAATGTAGAAGGGCAAAAATTACAAGGAGCGAAAATAACCTGATACAGTATTTCAAACAGAGTCCAGTCTTACCTCCAGGATGGGTGGCCCCAAATGACTGGTCCACTTGTTCAATAGTTGGTTGTATTTGGGGGGAGTTAAAATGGACCCCACTGAAAAGTGAGGGATGTCATATTAAGAAATTCATTGCTATGGCAGACTTATTCACTACAAAATCAAATAGATATATTAAAATGATATCAAAACAGGGTACATATATCAGAACTTACCAGTATTTTAGCTTGACCTTGCTCATATTATTTACTTCTATAATCTAAAATGAAAACACACACTTAATTATTGTGCACAAAAAAGGATCAGAAATAAATATATTGATTTGTTTTGACACAACAAGCTTTTTCCAGTGTCTTGTACACATAATATGTTGAGAAGGGGTTTGGAAGTCCTGTCCAGAGGTTTGTGGAATACAGAAGTCCATCATGTATCATTCAAACTAGCTGTACATGTTTTATTTATTTCTATTTAAAATACTCTTCATATACACACAGTTAAATTCATTGCTGTTTCCATGGTTCTTGGTCATTTTATTATTTATGAAATATTAACAGAAGGAAGTTGATTGAAGTGCAGGGGCTACAGAATGTTCTTCACACATGGAAAGAAAGAAACAAAGCACATTAAAATATTCTCAAAGTTTCCAAATGGCCTTCCTTCCATCTGATGAGGACCAAGCCCCCTGCTTTGGTCATTGTTTTAGAGTGACCACCAGGATTTTTTATTGACTTGACAGAAGACATTCTATGGGCTCTCCAGTAAATAACTGGCTGGTGTCCACTGCCCCATTGTGTATGACCCCCTGCCCCGAGCCAGGACACTTGAAATGACCAGTGGTCAATTAAATATGTTCTTTGTGAAGAGTAAAAAATGGAGAATTTATGAGAGTGGCATTATGCTTCATCAATAATGTTTGTTTTAAAATGACCAATGGTCAAACAGATGAATGTTTATCATGAAGACAAAGAGCGGCGATTTAATGACCTTCTGACCTTTTTTGGGGTCACCCTTATGCCAGGTTATTTTAAGTCATAAGACACCCCTTTTTCCTATCCCCACCCCTAAATAGCACTTGATATACTTTTTAAAAAGTACCGGTAATCTTTTGTAATTTTTTCCTCACCATGTGCATTCACTTGCTAACAGCATGCAAGTACAAAACATTTTCGGACAAACTATGATAAGCAGGCCAGCCTGTCTCCCTCTCACTCTCCCTTAATCTCATTATGTATTTTATTATGTCCAGGAATCATTACCACTTCTGCCTCATGCAGTAATAAAGGGACAGATTTTCATCCTCAAAGCCTTTGAAATTTGAACCTCTCTGACCATAACAAAAAGTTTAAAGTGTTTTTTCTCTTCATATAAAACTGAACACATCTTGTCTATCCATTATTCTGGACTTAGTTAACATAACTGTCCGCCTCTTCTGACCCAAGTAATGTTCCACAAAATAATAAAGTCCCAGACTTGACCAATAATTATCCATAATTCTTTTCAGGTCCAAAGATCCCCCACCGAGTTGCTCTCAGTTAAAGTTTAGAAAAATCGTTTCATCATTTCTATGGAAATTGCAAACAATCACTCTTCCTTCTAGCATGCACTGGAAAATGAACACAAAAAACCTCAATAAACCTGTCATTTTCTGCAGTTAATTCATTAGGAGGCAAAATAGCCATCAACAATGACCATGCTCAAGAAAATTATTACCCAGTTTTTCTTTGCGTAAAGTTATTAAATTCAAAGCAATGATTCTGGTCCAACATATGTGGGCTTTTTTTCTCCCGTTTAAACCATCTCCAAGTCTTTGAGACCAGCTGTACATTGATGAAGCAAGACCTTTTGTAGGTGGTCAGCTTTGTGATGATTAGAATGCAAACCATTCTTCACAATGGTCTTTAACTTAAAAACCAAATTCTGTAGGATCAGGTTTCTGAGGTTGGGTTTGATTAGTTTTGCTTGTGTCATCCCTACTCCATACCCACATGCCTATCATGACCTCTCTCGGCTGGTTCAAAATCTTCCCTTTGTCTCTGGTTACACCGCCAAGCTTCTACCTGCAGCCATGTGCTGGGAGCTGTCTTCATCATGTGGGAGACTGAGATCTACTTTATTTACAGATGTGCTACTGAAGATTTAATTAAACTGTTCTCAATAGATTGACAAACAAACCTTGAGTCTTTGTGACACGGGATCAAAGATCAGACGGATTCCATCATGTGACAGATTCAGTACAAGGTCCATTTGTAGAGGGTACTAAAAGAAGAAAACATTACAAACTAAATAACTCCTAAATATATCTGTTGTCAAACTTAAAACTGTCAAATTTGCTGTAAAAAATGTCTACCTCAAAACCAGTATTGGTTAAATGGACCTCGTATCCTAACCATTTGTATATGTATAATAATGTATGTTATATATATATATAGATATATATATATATATATATACACACACACACACACACACAATAGAATATGTTCAAAATCAAACTATTACATGCATTGGTATATGCATTATTTCATAACATATTCAAAATTTCTTACAAACCATTAATTTCTATCTAACTTCATTCCATATCAAAAATAAATAAAAAGGAATAAGAATCAACAAAAACGATAACAACATAGAACAGAGGTCTTCAATTATCTTTTTTTTGTAATCTGAACTTGCAACAATATCAGCAATCAATTCAACAGCAAGCTAAAAACATCATTCATCTTCACTTTAACGAGTCCCAGAAATGTTAGAAACGACAGAAGTAAAATAATAGATTTTTTGTGTGGGTTTATATGAAATGTTGTTTGCAGTTAATTGACAGCAATTTGGGGGAGTAATCTGCCGGCCAAAGATCCTTTAAAATTGCTGTGGTAAACGACTTGCACTGGGCGAGGACCATGCATCACTGTCTGGACATGGCATTTGTCTTGGTCAATTTCACAGTGGTATAGGTCTTTAGAAACAGACAGCTATCAAGAATTAGAACTAACCAAGACAAAATTCAGATTAATTTTTAACAACCCTCATCTTTGTTACAATCTGTATCCTCCATATGACTAGGGGAGGGGTATCTCTTTCACTACAATTTATGATCCCCCCCCCCCCCCCGATATCTTAGGTGGTTTTTTGTTGTTGTTATTTTCAACATATAACATATAATAATAGCATAAAGTAATTAAAATTGTTATACTTTCATGTTAAATACTGAAATCTGATTGGTTAAGACGCAGTTAATAATATTTTCTATTACCCTCAGCGTTAGTAACGCACTTAGCAACGGGTAACATTAAAAAATGTTACATGCGCGAAAATTATGCGCGTACGGTTCGCTGTAGAATTCACGTTATTCCTATATAAAAGCAGTAAAATTTTCTTAAAAATTAAGACATTCAGTATAACAATATAAATAGTGCCCGTTTGGGAGGATAACAGTTGAAATTGACACCCCTCGAAAACCATTGTCAACCTCCGCTTCGCGTCGGTTGACAATGGTTTTCTCGGGGTGTCAATTTCAACTGTTACCCTCCCAAACAGGCACTATTTATATAATGTTACACAATGAAAAGCATAGCATCTTTACATCTCAATGAGGTAAAACAAAAAATTATATTTGCCCAAAAGGAGCAAGAGGGCCAAATTACACAGAACAAATGTTTTAACTTTGTAAAGTTACTATATAATTCAATTTCAATTTCTTCCAAGTATTTGCTATAATTTTACTTGAAACAATAAGATTTTTTTTGTAGATTATCTTTACCTTTAACATGTTTTGAGCTTTAACAGTATATGGGCCAATGTTACATCAGAATATTGAAAACAGTCTTATTTTTCTCAGTATTGCTGTAGACTTGATTTACTATCAGATTGAGAAGAATGAAGGGGCAAAAGCCAATGAATGGTAACTGGTACAATATGTAAATGTCTATTGACACAACAGATCTAAAACAAATAGACGTTACAATCTACTTAGTATGTATTGTCTCTTTCATTTCAGTAAGGTGTCCTCAACATTGAGAAACTCAAGAAAAAGCCAAAATTCAGTATTACAGTCATTAGTCAATAAAATAAGCTGAAACATTACTGTCAGTAAACAAGTAGAAATGACATATTATTCAAGAAAATGTCTGTTAAAATTCTAGAAAACATAGATAGTAAAACTTGCACTTCGGATAAAGTTACCATTAACTCCTTGTGTGCTTAATATTTGTGCATCCTTATTAGTGTGGGTATACATATACATGTATATATTAAAACATGACATGTACACATTAGTGAATGGGTCTTATAAACAACTGAAGTGCAGGATCATTATTATGATAAGGAACTGTCTAATTCTATATATCATAATTAATATGACAATATAAAACAAAATCCATGCTCAATTATTGTTCATTACCAGTATTCAACTTGTATTATTTTGTAACAGACGTACCGGTAATCTTTTTTAGTGTATTTGCTTTGTCTCTTTTTACATTGACTATTTTGATTCAAAGACCACATTTCCTTATTTACTGATTGCACAATGTAAACATAACAGTGAATTTTACATGGGTGGAACACTATCATTCTCTACTGCATACTGCATTACCTGGTGACTATACCACACTTGTACCCCCTTTATTTGTCTATCCTGTCGCCTCAGTATTGCAACTGCTTGATAGAAAGGCATTCCTGAAAAGATCCAAAAGTAACCGGATTACAAAATAATGTCATCTTTCTTGTTTAAAAATGCTATATCTGAAATTTCAAAAAATAAAAGTGTATATAAAATATCTTATTTGGAGATGATCTATGATTTTGAAGTACTAGTTTAAATTATTTTAATGGCTCATTCAAAATATTTACATGTATTTCAACCATGTAAATGTATACAAAAGATCATTAGACATGTACTGTTTAGACAACTGATGTTTCTCTATATCAATCACTACAATCAGAGCCTCATCTTTACTGTTTATATGGAAATATGTAATGTTTACTAAATAATCTCCATCATTGTCATCCAATATCCTTTCATTGCAGGGCTCATGCAGCCCATTGCATTTGTCGCTTTTTGCGATTTTTTAGAATTAAGTGCGACAGTTTTTAGTGCGATGCGACATCCAGATTTCATTGAAAATCACCCTAGCCTTTTCTTTCATTGCATAATCTCTTCCAAGCGACAGTCTGTGGCTGGACTTCACGCGTCTGACTTAAGACAATGACACGGGTAAACAGTGGAAGCCACCTCTTACCAGGGAATACACAAATGTCTTGGATTTGTAATTAACTCCTGAATATCTGAACGCTTTCATAAACTGTGCATAGGCGACAATGTGATCGTCATTTCACAATATTTTAACACAATGTATTCAACTTGCATGCTGGCAAAAAGCTTTAAATACCTTGAAATTGAATTTGCAACAGAATATACAAACAAAAATAATCATTGCACAAAGAAAAAGAGCTATTTTGAATGGAATTTGAAGTTACTTATTTGTGAACATTTTTTGCATGACAATGTGATATGCTTCTTTTGAATCTGCTTATTAAGCAAAATTAACCTGTTATAAAATATAAAAACAAGGGTTCTGGGAGCCACTTACACCAACAAGAGATCAAGGCCTGAGGGTGAACCTGATAAGTGACCCAAAGGGCCTTTATTAAAAATTATGTGAAAGAAGTAAATACATGTATATAGTTAAGAAAATCTATTGGTATGTGAATTTTCTGTTGCAAATTCAATTTCAATGTATTTTAAGCTTTTTGCCTGCATGTATGTAAGTTAATGCAAAGGGCAAACAAAGAGGTACCTATCCTTTTGATAGGTAGTGTTGTCAAGCATTTATAAGTAATCGCTGATTAAAAGAATTGGTATAAAAACTAAATAGTTTTAATTAAAACTGTTTGATGAAACCTAAAAATTTTAAACATGTTGCTTGATGAATACCAAAGCTAATTTAAAAAAAAAGGGGGGTAATTTTATTATATTCCTGTGTCCCAGGTAAGGCCAGGTTATGGTTTGTGTAGTGGGTTAGAAAATTCACTACTGATCTGTATGACTTGAGTTTGACTCCCACTGGTTTTTTGTTAATCTTTACCTCTTCAAAAAAAATTAAAATGTATTTTTTGGTAAAATATTGTAAAATTTAAAATTCTAAAACGGTGAAAGCATTTATTTATAATGTGCTTGAATCATCATTAATCTTGACAGATGTCCCATAACACCTTAAAAGATTATTTTATCCCTTGAGGAAATATTATTTGACCCTCTGATGTATATTATAATATATATAAGCAAAATATGATCCATAAACATCTTGGTACGTGTATATCGTATTGGCATGATAAAATATACACTTAATAACACAAAATTTCATATGCATAACATTTTCTATTCTAAAAGAGGGTTGAATTACAGAAACAATTCTATTTGTCACTAGTTATTACACAGTGTTCACCATGGTTAAGATACATACGCCCTGAATACATACGCAAATTTTTATTGATAAACTTCTCATCTTATTTGTTTACAGTAATCAGCTGTTTCAATACGACCTTCACCTTCAAATTTACGAAATAATAAAATATCAATAAGACTATTTTTGCGTGATATTCGTTTCCATTTATGAGATATATCTTTTTTTCGTAAATTTCATAAAAAGTAACCTGATGATTTCATACTCCGCATAGTAATTTGAATATTGAGCATCAGTTTACTTACCCAAAACAAACTCCCATTGTTCGTTTCCAAGTGATCTCTCGGGAACAACCTCAAGATCGAGCATTATATCAAATTGCTCATACAAACTTGTGTCTAATACCTCTTGTTAAATTCACAGCTCTAGCGTAAAGTCATTTTATGTGTATATGTATTTTCTGTGTTGTCGTCGTCTAATACTTCGCCATTTTTGTTTTGAATTGTTTACGCATGCGTATGGCAAGTTTCCTCCACAGGATGGTGCGTGGCGGATCTTACATGAAACATTCGACGATTCGTTTCACTAGGTCCTTCTTTCTCCTACAATATCATGTTAGTATAACTTGCAATCTAATTAAAATTAGATG
Organism: Magallana gigas; assembly: GCF_963853765.1. Lineage (NCBI taxonomy): Eukaryota > Metazoa > Mollusca > Bivalvia > Ostreida > Ostreidae > Magallana > Magallana gigas. The sequence continues at coordinate 48,417,265 of NC_088855.1, forward strand.
TTAGATCCGCTCGCTTACTCGCTACACAAGCTAATTTTAATTAGATTGTATAACTTGTAAAAACCTCATTTGTGTATTAAGTTTTGGCTTCTTCTTCCTTTTTTTGCAATGTTACTTCACGATTTAAAACTGTTATTCAATTTCAAAGCCTTAGGATTGTGCCTGGCTCAAAACGAAATAAATTGGGGTCATTTTTTTTTTTTACATTATTCAGAAAAGATATACCACGTGTGTAAATTAAATAAGATATGACAGATTTTTGTACCACATAAATGCGACGGTTAATTCAGAAATTTTCTCAAGTATGTTTAACTTTTTGAGGGATAGCTCTAAAGACTTATCAAAACATGATTCTTATATCTTAGTGTAAAAAGTAAATTTTGATTATAGAAAAAAGTCGATAAAAAAACCTCGGTGCTTGAGTTGCTCAGGATCTGAATTAATTATCTGAATAAAGATTAAAGCGGCAATTCTACTTCAAAGAGCAGATTTATGCACCTTCGTTTTTAGTGTGAATGGTTCTATGATATTTATTTAAATAAAGTTTGTTAATTTCATTTACAGTGAAATTTGTGCAGCTTTTTACTTATTATGAAAGTCCGACAAGGACCAATCAAATTGAAATAAACATAGCCCAGTCACTCTTCCTCAGTTATTACGAAAGTCTACACCCTGTTCATAAAGATAGGTTTTATATGATAAATATAATGGGGTGATATTTTAGATATATCCATAACGGAGATATACATGTTTTATATTCGTCTCTGCCAATATATATTTGATAACTGTAGCTCTATATATTTATGCCTTTACTCATAATCTCATCTACCACGTGTCTCCATATTGTACAATAAAAGCCTACTCCTCCTACATCCTAAATGTCTTCAATTTGATGTAATTCATTTGTTTTACGACAACATGCATAGTGTTAATAAAAAATCAACACCTGTTATCAATTAAATAATAAACTTGTGTAACTTTGATCAGGGATTTCAAATCTTGAGCTTGTGACTGAATGTAATGTCATTAATATTATATGCTCAGTGATAATCTGTACAGCGCACAAAGTTGTACTTTCTGAATGAAAACAGTAGATATTAGGTCTTGAATCTTCTGTGACCAGTGGCGTTTATTAAGCAATATACAAGTTTATCAATTTTATTGCAGAAAAAATAAGCAGAAATACAAACATCATAAGAAGTCATAGTACCTTCAAATCAGTATAGATAGTCATCAACTGAGCGGCTTTTTAATCATTTCTCCGATGACTGTATATACAGAAAGCTTTGAGCGTTGGAGCCTTCAGTGGATTAAGAGTTTGAATTTAAAGATAAAATAAATTTTATGTATCAACTGCCAAAACATTAGCACGATTTTTCATTTTATTAACCTTGAAAATGTTTGTTTCACGATTCCTTGATTACTGATCGAGGGTTGCTATCGTAGGCGAGAAAGGGTCGGTAAAATCCAGCAACAAAGTAAACATTTTAACCCACATTCGTATACCCTCCCAAAGAAAACAAGTAAACAATTTGTAATTTACATAAGCGTTGAGATTTGTCTGAAATCGTCGGTTTGCAGCGTGAGAAAAACAATCTAAATATTTTAATGCATTGACCTCGTAGTAAGCGTATGTAGGTCAAACCTTACCATATATGGAGAGCCTACTGAATAATTCATTAGGTTACGCTCCGCCTAGAATCCTTATATGGGAGCTGTCATGGAATATTGATAATGTTATTTGCATAATAATGAATATCCGCTTACGTAGCACATTCTACGGAAAAGTATAGTCGGAAATTACCATATATGGCCATCGTCGGCATTTCTCGTCACTCGGAAATTTCACGAAAACTGTCGAATTGGCCAATCAACGACGATCGGATACGTTCGTGTAATGTGTAGTATTGTTGTGTTTAGCATGAATGAAGTTGACTCAGAAAGCATGCTGTCAGTACTTACAAACACGTTGTCTTGTGAAGTCGGAATTATCACTCAAAGAAAAATGCCAAGAGTTGTGCCTGATCAAAGATCGACTTTTGATAATGATGAACTCTTTCGAAGACTTAGTAGAGAATGTGAGGTAAAGTTTAAGAAGTTTATTGTCGGGTCACATTCTTTCACGGAAGTTTCGGCAGTTTTTTGAAGTTCGAGATGGCGGAGTGATTTATAACGTACCGTTGAACACGGATTTCCTTACCTACGAATTCACGAAAGAAAGGTTTTGTTGACGGATTTGTTTTATGATTTCAGGTAAAATACACGGGATTCCGAGATCGGCCCTTGGAGGAAAGACAGTTACGATTTCAAACGGAATGTAGGGAGGGTCACGCCGATATAGTAAGTTACTATTTTAATCTGTCAGTCTAAGTGTTTTATTTGACGAATACCAAATAGATTCTTGTGTGCCGAAACACACAATTAACAGCGAGCAATGTAATTAACTTGTTAATTTGTATTACTATTAAGGAATACAGTACATTGATTTTAAAAGATAAGAAAGTAAAACTGGTGACATAATTCTTTTCCCGTAACTTTTATAGAATATTTTCTGTCTTTTTAAATAGAATGAATAAACCTATTTTCTTTTTTCGACACAGGCCTTTGTAGCCACGGGTACCAATTTACAGTTAAATTTTGAATCCAATGCTTGGTCAGACAAAGATGAGGATAGAATACCTACTAGGGAATATGTTGATTTTGAGAGAGAACCTGGCAAGGTAGGGAATTTCAAATCATATTAGGGATATATGCATGACATTCCTTAAAATGTTGTTGTCCCTGTTGAAAGAGAGAAAAAACAAATTAATACATGTATATGAAAAAAAAAAATTAAAAAAAAGAAAAGAATGTATAAATCATTAAAGTTCTTTGTTATTGGTCAAGTAAAAAACAAAACAGGTAAATAGCCAAAAATTTAATATGCAGAAAATATTTTTGAATGTTTTATACACATTGTACGTGATTTATTTGCTAGACGCTTATGTCAAAAAATTGTCTCTTGTTGACAAGACTTGATTAATTAGTGAATAATCTACCAGTGTGAGAGAGCAGGGGCTCCTTTGTGTGACAATGGCTTTAAGATTTCTATCGTCATGACTTATATTTTGATAACAGAAACAAAACAGAGGGGAGCATTTTTGCTTAAAAAATTAAGATACAGTGTGAGTAGAATTGTCAATTCTTCTGTTGATGGCAGTTAGTGACATGTTAAATTGGATTTTCATATGAGAGATCCCCTTAACGCCCTCTAATCAACCAAACTTCTCATGTGACTGTGTTAAAAGGAAGCTACACACGCTGACAACTTCCTCCACTACTTATAAACTTATCTCTGTTCCCTCATGGGCATCCGGAATATTTTGACCAACTAAATTATTAACAAAGAGGATATGATTCAATTTGTTTAAAGTTTTTTGGTTTTTATTTTCACAAGATTTTAACCCTATTGACAATGACTTTAATATTTTTTTGTTTGCCTGAATGGTCAGGGAGTTTGATTTCTATCCTTATGTCAGAACTTTATAGGTCCATTGGGTGCCGTCCATTGTCCATCATTTTGACATTTCCATATAAAATGTGGATAACTCTGTGCCAGGCAATTATTAGTGAATGCACCGAGGAGGCCATGAAATGAACACTCTCAGTACAACCCCTTTATGGTGACCCCCTAGCATAACTGCATGTTTTTGATGACCGCTATGCACACACATTTTGTGGACAATTAAAAGTGTGCAGTATGTGGGTGTTAGAAATGCCAGTAGTGATTCCATAAATAAAAACATGTTGAAACATTGCATGAAGTCCGTAGGATGCCAGTATTCATTCTTCACATTGCTGTCGTCAAAAGACAATCCCAGATATTTCTGATCAGATCTTGACCATGCATTTCTTTTTGTTCCGGAATTTTTTTTTTTCATAAAATCTTTAAAGAGCCTGTTCGAGTTTTCAACTGCATTAAATTATACAGAAATAACAAAAGAGAATTTCAGATTTACAAGTCCCAAAGGGAACGAATTATGAATAAAGGAGAAAAAAATTGTAGCTATGATAGAGAATATATGGGCAAGGCATATCACCTAACCATACACTGTATTAATTCCTCGCCACAACTTGTACATGGTAAATATAGCCCGAGGGGATGAGAATACCACAACCGTTTACGTCTTGTGTGTATTCAGTGTCTTAGCAGAAGGTAAAACACTACCTAAGATTATCATGGGCACTGATTTCTCTTGACTCTGGATTAGCCTTACAGGACGGATGACTTTATTCATTCTTACCCATGTACAATTATTTTCAATAATATTAAAATCCTGTGAAATCCAACACTACTTATTCAATGCAAAAATAATCTTTTCCAAATAGAGAGAAGTCGTAAATTTTCACCATATCTTAAAATTGAAAATAAATTACTCCTTTTTGCATTTTTTAATTTAATCATCTGTTAAGGAAAAAAAACCATTTAATAGTACACTGTGCAGTGAAATTATTTAAGTTCTCTAGAACAGGTAAACCTCTTTGTAAAAGTCAATTTATTTCTTTTATTACGCAGAACTAATCAACGGTTGAATAAAAACAAACCTGTCATCAATTTTCTAAAGAACTTAAACATTGTGTGGGCAGAAATGTCTTCTTTCCTTAGTAGACACCAAAGTCCAGGAGATACTAATTTAGGGACACATACCTATTTTAATGATAAGAATCTGTATTGATCCTCAATTGTGTAGATAAGTCAATATTATGTGTTACCTGTCCCCATGCAATGATTTGTGGTTGATGGTAAAATGCCAAACTGCGAGACAGTTTGGCTTGACTTATTAGGTAAAAAAAAACTTTATTTAACAGCAGTTGCCATTAAATGCTTAAATGACAATCAACATGCATCACTTGTTTTTCTACTTACCGGTATGTACTTTCCAAGAAAAACAGCAAAATGCTATCCTAAAATTCCCTAATAAGTTTAATTAATTTCAGTTTTGCTTACCTGACGCAATTTTCATTGTTTGTCTTCGTTAAGGTCAAAACATTATAAACTTCATTTGGAAAATGTTAATGACTCTGTTGAAAATGCTTAAAAAACAATAATGTAAATCATTTTCATGCCCAAAATATGTTGACGCATCATGGGTTGGTAGCTGTTTTTTTATTTCGTTGAGCATACGTCATATCTGTTATACATGTATTTTGTTTATGATTTTAAAATATTACCTCATACAAAAACATATCAATCATTTTATTTCTGAATATATTTTGTTACAAGAAAAAATGTTTAGAATACCCAGTAAGGAGCGGTTTTTAAAAAAATTAAGGGCTTGGAAGAAATAAGAATTCATTGTTATAAAAAACAGCAGCAAATTAAAAGTTTGACTGTGAGCTACCCATGCAGCACATATATATGTGAGCTGGGATTTCCCACTCCACATACCAGAGCACTGACCTGGACCAAGTGACTCAGTGACCTAATTTACCTTCACTGACCACCTACTCATTTTTTCATTCTTGAGTAAATGCCACAAGGAGGGACAGTATTCAGATTGACAGAAATCAGATTACCTAACCATCGGTAGATTTGTTTAATTGAGAAATACCTTTTTAAAAAGATAAATTGTTTAAGTATTAAATAACAAAGATAAGAAAATTTGATTCACCATGCTATGTATTTGAAATCAAATTGTCACCATTCATATTGCTGTAGCTTGACCCATTGAATAGATTTTTATTTTTGGCTGCTAATTCCTGAACTCTACTATATGTAACACGCAGATGTGTGTGATTATTTCAAGCTTTCTTCACACTCCCTGTTTATCTGAGGGGAGTACAGAGTTCGTGAGGAGCCAATCCAGAGGTGACTCAGGCGCATGTGTTAGTGGGGGTGGGGGGTGGGGGGTCAATGTATATACCACTAGTCCCCCAAACACCCACATAGATTAATGATATTTTCTAAATTGACAATATATGTAATCAAGTTGTTATTAATTTTTGAACATGTCTTTCATATTTTTCAACCATTTAATATCCTCCTCCCACACTTCAACATTTCAATGCTCAAAGTGTCTAATAGATTTTACGCCTTTATTATTCAGTGTTTGTGTACTGCTACTCGTATACCTGTGTTGTGTTTACATCTAGTTCATCATTCAGCTTAGTTACTCTAGCGAATCCTTTAATGCATTTTTAATGCACTTGACATTGAAATGTGTTTTTGGGTATGTAATACGATAATGAGTTTTGAATATGATAGAAAATGAAAATAACAAGTGTTGAAGGGATGGGGGTTGGTT